>NC_048566.1:34162847-34462847 GCF_013265735.2 Oncorhynchus mykiss
CAGAAAATGGTTGCTCTCTCACAAATACACTGTAGACTAGTAGGGCCTACAGCAACAACACAGTAGCCCAATGACTCCACACAGTACTTTCAGCACAAAAGCTCTCATCTGGACACTAAGAGACTAAGAGAGATTAAGACTAACTGGGCTTGATGGGACAGCTCAGAGCTTCTGCTCTTTTCTGTCCATATAGTTATCTTGGATGTGAGGAAGACGTGAGGCAGGCAAGGATCAAGGAGGGATGTGGTTAGATCAAGGCATTTCTCTGCTTTAATGTGGATTTGAATTGTGATTTTAAAGGTGCTCTTGGGTCAGGTAGATTCCCTGTATGCATTCAACTAATGTGATTTCTCAACATGATTTTGTTTAAAAAAAACTTTGTTCGGTTAAAAGATGAAATAGACAACAAAAAAAAATAGATAATAGATGATAATAAAGTCAATAATATTAGATTAATGGGGAAGAGTGGGGGGGACAGGTATACAAGGAGGGTTATTATACCAGTTTACATGTTCACCCCTCATTATAGTCCCAAGGGAAACACTGACCAAAACTATAGTTCCTACCCTGTCACATTTCTTTCTTTTAAATTTTTTAAATGTATGTTATTTGCTGGCCTGTTAATGGGGATGTTTTATAGACAAAGTTGTGGACAAAAGTGGCAAAATAGATTATGGCTTTACTAACTACAATTAAATTGCAGACTGTTGCCTGCACATGAAGGCTTCATTCTTATATAGAAATAGTTTGGCAATCGTGTGGAATCAGAGCAGCAATATATTTTATTATTTTGCTCCATTCAACCCACAGGTGTAAAAGCATTTTAAACTGACATGGATAATTACTATAATACTTTCAGAAAGGTTTCCATATCTGAACGCAATTTCAATAATCAAGTGCTGCGCTAGCAATTATGTATCAATAAAATGACTTGCAGAACTTAAAGGGGTGTGGACACACGCAGGCGTCTCTCCGCTTGTTTTCATGCGTGGGAATATTATCTCAAACTAGAATATATTTTCAGATTAATTCGCCTGAACACTAAAAGGAAATATCAAGCAAACACAAATGTTCGTGACCTGTAATCACCAAGAACAGCGGGAATTTAATTATGTTTTGGTCTACTGATCAAATTTCAGCTTTTGAGACAATGATTTTGTGCACCTGTGCACAAACATCCGTCTGAAAACAAAGCTATTTGAACACAGTTGTATGTTTACTCAACCATTGTAGGTTTTTTTTCCTCTCTTTCTCTTTCTCTTTCTCTCTCACTCACACACACACACACACACACACACACACACACACACACACACACACACACACACACACACACAATGTAGACCTAAACATTTGTGGGCCTGACAAGGGTGCGTGCTCAGCCCCCTCCTGTACTCCCTGTTTACCCATGACTGCGTGGCCACGCACGCCTCCAACTCAATCATCAAGTTTGCAGACGACACAACAGTTCTAGGCCTGATTACCAACAAAGACGAGAAAGGGAAGAGATGAGGGCCCTGGCGGAGTCGTGCCAGGAAAATAACCTCTCCCTCAACATCAACAAAACGAAGAAGTTGATTGTGGACTTCAGGAGACAGCAGAGGGAGCACGTCGCCATCCACATCGACGAAGGGAGAAGGTGAAAAGCTTAAAGTTCCCCGGCGTACACAGCACCGACAATTTAAAATGGTCCACCCACACAGACAGTGTGGTGAAGAAGGTGCAACAGCGCCTTTTCAACCTCAGGAGGCTGTAGAAATTTGGCCTGGCCCCTAAGACCCTCACAAACTTTTACAGATGCACCATTGAGAGCATCCTGTCAGGCTATGTCACAGCCAGGCACGGCAACTGCACCGCTCAGCCCAACGCATCACCGGGAGCACACTGCCTGCCCTTCAGGACATCTACAGCACTCGGTGTCAAAGGAAGGTCATGAAGATCATAAAGGACCTCAGCCACCTGAGCCACGGCTTGTTCACCACACTATCATCCAGAAGGCAAGGTCAGTACAGCTGCATCAAAGCTGGGACCGGGAGACTGAAAAACAGCTTCTCTCTCAAGGCCATCAGACTGTTAAATAGCCATCACTAGCCGGCTTCCACCCAGTACCCTGTCCTGAACTTAGTCACTATCCCTAGCCTGCTATTACCTGGTTACTCATTTGCTGAACCTTAGAGGCTGCTGCCCTATGTACATAGACATGGAACACTGGTCACTAATAATGTTTGCATACTGTTTAACCCATTTCATATGTATATACTGTATTCTAGTCAAGTCCATCTTATTCAACTATTGCTGTATTTACACTATTCTATCCACGTATTCCTCCGATATTCTATAAATTTTACCCACATACTGCCCATAATGTCTATACATGCCATCACATACAGTAATATACTGTATATATACATATGTACAGTATATATTTATATATACTCCGGACTCCGACATGGCTCTTCCTAATATTTCTTTATTTCTTAATTCCATTATTTTTCTTTTAGATGTGTGTGTATTGTTGTGTATTGTTAGATATTACTGCACTGTTGGAGCTAGGAACACAAGGATTTAGCTAAACCCGCAATAACATCTGCTAGACATGTGTATGCGACCAATAAATTTTGATTTGATTTGAACTAAATTGTCCATTGATTCAGTACGTCTATTTGTGTTGGGCTGTATATTGTTTTTCTGGACTTAATGATTAAATATGCACTATGCAAAAATTGCTCCGCCATTTCCTGAATGCTCAAATTCTAATAGTTCACCTAATTTCAGTTTGTGACAAAACAAGCAAGTATAGTGTAGAGAATAACTGTACCATGTAAACCGCTGTGAAATATATTTTCCATAACCAAAAATACTGTATTATAAGCTGTTTGAAGCTGGTTTACAAAACTGAAAGTAAAAGATGCAAAAACGAAACTTAACAATGGAGAATAGAAATAACACATATAACAGACCTTCCGCTTCTTAGACTTGCTTTCAATGACAGATTTATAACCCACATTTCTAAATGAATTTGGTCGTCACCCAAAAAGTTACATATTGCAGCTTTAAAGGCATGGGTCTGGTATGCAAGGTTTTAGAAATAAGACGTTACAGAACTTCTGCAATTCAAGGTTCCATGGGGAATCTGATTTCACGCTAAGAAACGTGCCTATTTTGCCCAGCCAATTTTAGTTGCGAAACTATCCATGTACAAGACTGAATTGTAGACATTTAGTTCCCTCTACTGGATATTGTAGGTACAGTAAATGTTTTACCATAAGGATTATGGGTACAGCATCGGATAGTTTCATAAGGTTGCCTGAAGAACCACAAGGGAGACTGCATCTTGCTCTCTATCAAAATCCAGAATAAAAATTATACTATATCGTTTTGCTTTCGCAGGTGCGTTGGCATGATGCCGCGGTTTACATGTATCGCCACTTGCCGTGAGCTCGGCGGGTTGGCGAAGCGCTCATAATTATCATCGCTGGCTTACCCTTGGAATAGGACCTATTCCACAATGCCACAACAGCCCCTATGCCGTTCATTGACGTCTAGTTATACGCGCACCGCGGGTCCGCTTGGAAAATTGACCACACTATGTAGCTTGCATAACTTTCGGCGACAAAGTGGGGTTTTCTCCCATCAGAAATACAGACAATACTGCACAGAGAGCGAGAATGAACGGAAGCGCACTGGTGGCTATGGTCATCATGGCATCACAGTGATCGGCATCACTCACGTGGATCCGGAATAAAGTCCACATCTACCTGATACAACTCTATTTTTAATTGGGCATTAACAGTGTGGAATTTGACAATGGAATCAAACAGGTATGGTTTCTCAGGTGTTATATATAGGCTGCTCTTTGGTGCATCATATCCCTTATCTGATAAGGGTCATGTCAACTTTATGACAGGGTCATAACTCACTGTATTCATCACACATGTTTGGGATACTAGAAACTACACATTGGCAAACGTGAACTAGACACCTGACCTGGTCTTTGCAATAGGCACTGGTCCATGTCTCCACCATGATGTCCAATGGCAACTTTGAGGAGCTGAGAGGGGTGGTATCACCTACTCTTACCATCTATACTATTTATATTCATCTAAATGAGTCTATTGTAAAGACAAAGTGTTGTGTCCTGTTTTTAGATTCCTTGATCAGTTTTCTGATGAATCAATGGCCCATGTTATAGCCATGTCCCATAAGCTGTGTCTTATCTGGTTTCATTTCAGATAGTGGTCTATGCGCAGCAGAGGTGCAAGTCTCACTCAGAAACACAAAGAAGGCATCTAGCTACCTCATTGGACGATATTATATTTATTCGTTTTTGATTAAAATGGTATTGCTGTGTGTGTGTGTGTGTGTGTGCGTGTGCGTGTGCGTGTGTGTGTGTGTGTGTGAGTTAGTGTGACGCATAGCTGTGTCCTACTTCACTGTTCCTGTATATTTGTATTTTGTTAACTCTCTGTTTTCCTGCTTCCTCTTATTTTCAGGTAGGAAGTTTTGCTTCATTGTGATGAGGTTCTGGCATATGTCCACTGCTGATGTTCCTGAGGACCAGGAGGGTACCAAGATCTTCAAAATGGCCACCACTGAAGAAGACGGCCCACAGAAGAAGATAGTGACAGCTGTCTATGAATAAGCATGGCATCCAAGACTAATCAATATTAATTTCATGCATCCACATGTTTGGATTATAATTATTAAGTCTCCCTAAATTTTACTTAAATATGAATTAAAAACTTTTACGTGCTGTGTCTCTACCAATTCTTAATCTCTTACTGGATCTTGATGGATAAGCCAAGAGATTTGATGTGCGAGAGTTTGTCAATATTTTATTTACCTTCTCCATGCATGTGAACCCACAATAAGTAATGCAAACATCTAACCAGGGACTTCATTTTCTGCATCTCATAGAGAAAGGTTGGGGGAAGTATGGGAAACATACAAACCTCTACGTGAGGTAGTTAGTTATATTGTGTATAAAGAAAACACATTGTATTTGCTCTAGCTGCTTTTATAGGTTTTGTCTCAATAGTATTGTAGTGTGTTATGACAGCCATGTTGACAGTGTAGGAAATGTGTTATAACACCTCCTAAGTGCAATAAAAGTACACCTGTGTATAACCAATTGAAGAGAAGGCTTCAGTGCTGTAACCTCTGGTTTGGTCTGAATCACTTACGCGATTTGCTCCAAGCACAATGACAGGAATTAAATCCACTTCCGATCCACGGAGCAGGATCAAGCTTCTTCTCCCATTCCTGATCAGAAATCCCGTTAGGAATCGGACCACACAGTTTGGTTGTCATACCTAATACCCACCTATCTAGTTGGCCAGAATCTCACTCTCATTGGTTTAGGTCTTAAACTCTTTTCTAAAAGCCTGTCATACTTCATATGTTTCCCCTTTCGTTGCTGAGATACAGTTTGGCAGGATAAGAGAGCTCTGTTAAGATGCTTCACCTTATTTTCAAGGTGACGATGGGAAGATTAGTTTGGTTGTTTGTCAGCATTGGTTTAAATGGTCTTCCCTCAGCTGTTTGAAAACATCTTCAAAAGTATACTCTATAAAATATATTTGTCGTCATACTCTCTTTCTCTCTCTCTTGCTCTCTACTCTCTCTACTCTCTCTCTACTCTCTCTCTCTACTCTCTCTCTACTCTCTCTCTGTCTCATTCACTCTACTCTCTCTCTACTCTCTCTCTCTACTCTCTCTCTCTACTCTCTCTCTCTACTCTCTCTCTCTACTCTCTCTCTGTCTCATTCACTCTACTTCTCTTGTCGCTTTGCAGAGGTGCTAAAACACCATAGAAAAATCTAAAGCAATTCCTATGAGATCTAATTTTAATGTGTTTCTCTCCCTCTCCTTTTGTTCTCTCTCTCCCTCCCTCCCTCCATCTCTCCTCTCATATTCCACTGGGAGCTGACCAAGGGAGCTGAACCTGATTGGACAGTCACTAACATCTGGCACTAGAAACTGATAGGGTGATTAGACAAGACCCATGAACACCTCTGTCACCAGGATACAGCATCAAACCAAGCATACACAGTATCGTTGACCTAATTCAGCTCGGACAACATTAAACTCAACAAAACGTTATTAACCAACAGGACTTCAATCAGCAGGACCATTGTACTCAGCCAAGCGCACACAAACTCAACTGAAATATTACAAGTCAACAGAAGAGTCATCTTGAATCCTAGCTGCTTTGTAGGGTGGACTGGATGGAACCAGAGCCCTACAACCTGAAATACAGACCTATTATTTATTCCTAAGTTCTCCGATCTCAGGTTTGTTGGGAACAATAGACTTTCTATGAACCTCAGCATGAACAATTAGTTCAAACAATATCCCTGCTGTTATAGTTTGTCCCAGAACAAAATAAACTGCTTCACGGTGATACTGTATGACATGTTGTCTCTGTGAAACAGTATCACAGGTTAAACTGTTGTTCTGTATTTTTCAGAAACACCTTAGTTGTCTGATTATTCAGAAGTAAAATTGATACCGCGTAGCCTCTATAAAGGTAAGACACAATTAATAAACACAACAATCCTCAGCAGAAGGGGGCGATAGTGTTACACAAATCACAATATGAATTAGTGTTGGATAATAACTGGCAAGTCTCCCTATCCTCCTATAGATGTTTATATGATACACATTTTACATACGTGACCTCGGTTTAGTTTGGGAATAAACAAAGGTAGAATAGTATACACATACTGGTCCCACTTTAAAGGAAGTACAGCTTGCAAAGGCTTTATATAGCATACATAAGCACTACATAAATGCTTCACAAATGATCTATAAGCATATGTCATATTCTATAAATGTTGTAAAACCATACAAAGTGTGTAATGTCACATTTGGCAATTCACCCTACAGTGTTAATGGTTATGTCACCCTTTATACATCATTTATAGAGTAGGACAGATGCTTATAGATGATTTGTGAAGGTTTTATGTAGTGCTTATGAAGCATACAAATATCTTACATTATGATTAAATGTCTCGAAGGAATCACAGATGTCGGTGTACTGTAACGTATTGTGCCAGGGACAAAATCAAACATCCTCTATTAGGCCGTCATTGTATACAACCATTTGTTCTTAACTGACTTGCCTAGTTAAATAGATTTTTAATCAAATACAATGTAAAACAATTACACTGACAGGCTATTGAACACTGTGTTTCATCCAATTCTGTCAGCTCTTAAATCACACTATTAATGATGCATCAAAAAGAGAGACAATTCCTTCATTAGTAAGCATTAATTCATGCATAATGAAATATGGATGGGGATTATTATAATTTCCAGGCGTGGTAATATGGACAGGTGCGTAGGGGGTTCTGGTTAGAGACGCTTCCTGGTTATTCCTAATGTGATTATGAGTGTGCATAGCTTTACTTATGTTAAAACGCTAGTGAATATGTTTATAGCATATTAGCCAATTCACCACGCCAGGGTGTCAGATTGTTAAATGGTAATTTACAGTAGTGGAATAATTCAAGTGATAAAACCCAGACAAAAAGCTAATGTGTTGTTTATTAACATGTTATCTTTCTGTGTTGTTGGGTTTCGACATGGATTAGTGTATGTACCCGGTACCTTTTATTCATCTGGTTATTCAAGTTGATATTGTTATCCAAACAATTACTTCAATATGCCAAAGGTACAGTAGGTGGGTGTTTGCGCACGCCTGTGTGTATGTGCGCACGCCTGTGTGTTTGTGTGTCTAAGGCTGTGGCCACATATTTAATTAGGATTGACAGATTAACATTATAACACTGACTTAATACAACCATAGAGTAAATATGTGTGTAAATCGAATCAAAGAGTATGACAGAATAAACAGGACTTCAAATGATAAGACTCCGATGGCATTGATGGTACTCATAATTCTCAATATTTATTTAGGTTTCAGGAGTAGATATTGTATATCATCACATGCAGGAAGGGCATTTAGTTAGCAGCAGAATTGTTTTTATTACTTATTCTAGCAACAGCTTATTGCTCTCAACCTAAGAAAATACATTACAGTCCACAATCAAAAATCATTTTAATGACCGTTAATATGACAATTAATAGTTAGTCTCAAAGAAAAAAAAGAAGTATAACACTTGTGTTGTATATGGAATATTTGAAGTACATTCTTTCATGGAATAGATACTGAGGTGGTAAAATATACTATTCAGATTTAATTAGCTTGAATTTCCTTTAGAACGTCCCGGAAAATCTCCACACACATGTCCCCAGTGGGGTGTCTCATGGATGCCAGCTTCCTCGCCTCCGCAAATGTCTCCTCGGAAATACTTGCGCCCACATTTCGGAATATGTCAGTGATCTGAAAAGGAAATGGAGGCGGAAATAAGAATCAGAAGATCTCTTTGACAAGTGATTTGCTCATGCTCCGTCCTATTTCAATAACATTTTGTGTCAATCACTTCTCCAATGGCAGAATTGTTCATACCAATTATATTTTTGAAACAACGTTTTTCCTACATTTTGAATGCTGTCACAAAATCCCACATGGTACTGTATGTCCCAGTGCTATTCTATAAAATCTACTAAACCATATCTTTCTTTCTCTCCCTTGATTCGTCAGTGGGTTCATTGGTATTCTGTACCTCGTCTTAGGTGCGGGGACAGAAGAAGTGCTCCATGTGGACTCCCCTTAGGGAGTACAGCGTAGGAAACAGGAGGTCAAATGCTGTGGTCTGGTCACCGTAGTTAGTGCTGTCGCTGACGCTCTTGATCCGCGGGGCCACCAGGTTGGTGCGCACTGTGGGAGTCCCGTACATACGATAGTCTATGTGGAAAGATGTCATAATTATACAGTGAGATTCACACAATGTAGAGAAGCAGGGGGAAAAGGACTACCAGTCCATTGTAATGCTAAGATACAAATGTGAGAAATCGTGTGCTGAATCTCAGAGATTTTTCCCTCCCTGAATTGTTTTTGAGAATTATTTCAAATTCTTCATGCATCTTTCACCTAAATATCTATTCTTCAGCATGCTGCCCACCTCTGCAGGTTCCCGGTCCTCCGGTCTGGCCAAAGCCTCTGAGGATGCAGGTCTCACAGGGAGAGCCTCTCTCTGCATGTTATCTGGGGCGTGCTGGTCTTACTCTCTGAGGTAGAGTTGTCAATCAAAAGGGAATAGAATTACCGCCAGTACACCAATCACAGAAAATTGACTTGCATGGGAATGAGCATTCTAGTAATTATATTTCTATGCTTAGACACTGTAACTGACCACTAGTCAGAATGCGCTGCTCCACTTTACTGATGGCCATTTTGTTCTTCCAGTTGAGGAAGTTGGCGAACTCCTGAAAGTTGATGAGTCCATCTTTGTCCATGTCACAGTACTCCATCAAGTCATCCAGCACCGGTTGTTTTCCCTCATCAATCTGCAGACAATACCCCATAGTGACAAAGCAAAAACAGGTTTTTAGACATTTTTGCAAATGTATTAAATATTCAAAATTTACATACGTATTCAGACCCTTTACTAAGTACTTTGTTGAAGCACCTTTGGCAGCGATTACACCTTTGAGTCTTCTTGGGTATGACCCTACAGTACAAGCTTGGCCACCTGTATTTGGGGAGTTTCTCCCATTCTTCTCTGCAGATCCTCTCAAGCTCTGTTAGGTTGGATGGGGAGCGTCAATGCACAGCTATTTTCAGGTCTCTCCAGTGATGTTTGATCGGGTTCAAGTCCGGGCTCTGGCTGGGCAACTGAAGGACATTCAGAGACTTGTCCCTAAGCCACTGCTGCGTTGTCTTGGCTGTGTACTTAGGGTCATTGCTGCCACCACCATGCTTCCCCGTAGGGATGATGCCACTTTTCCTCCAGATGCTTTACATTCAGGTCAAATAGTTCAATCTTGTTTTCATCAGACCAGAGAATTTTGTTTTTCATGGTCTAAGAGTCCTCTAGGTGCCTTTTCGCAAACTCCAAGCGGGCTGTCATGTGCCTTTTACAGAGAAGTGGCTTCCATCTGGCTACAACCATAAAGGCCTGATTGGTGGAGTACTGCAGAGATAGTTGTCCTTCTGGAAGGTTCTGCCATCGCCACAGAGGAACTCTGGAGCTCTGTCAGAGTGACCATCGGGTTCTTGGTCACCTCCTTGACCAAGGCCCTTCTCCGCCAATTCCTCAATTTCTCAGCTCTAGGAAGAGTCTTGGTGGTTCCACACTTCTTCCATTTAAGAATGATGGAGGCCACTGTGATCTAGCCTTCCCCAAATCTGTGCCTCGACACCATCTTGTCTCGGAGCTCTACGGACAATTCCTTCGACCCCATGGCTTGGTTTTTGCTCTGACATGCACTGTCAACTGTGGGACCTTATATAGACAGGTGTGTGCCTTTTCAAATCATGTCCAATCAATTTAATTTACCACAGGTGGACTCCAGTCAAGAGTTGTAGAAACATCTCAAGGATGATCAATGGAAACAGGATGCACCCGACCTCAATTTCGAGTCTCATAGCAAAGGATCTACATACTTATGTAAATAAGGTATTTCTGTTTTTTATTTGTAATAAATTAGCAAAAATGTCTAAAAACCTGTTTTTGCTTTGTCATTATGGGATATTGTGTCTAGATTGATGAGTGTAGATTGTGTGTAGTGTAGATTGATTTAAAAAAAATCAATTTTAGAATTAGGCTGTAATGTAACAAAATGTGGAAAAAGTCAAGGGGTCTTAATACTTTCCGAATGCAAAAAAGTCAAGGGGTCTTAATACTTTCTGCATGCACTGTATGTAACCTTGTCGTCGTGCCTGAAGGCCTGCAGCAGGGAGTTAAAGTTGTGGAAGTTGACCTTCCTGAGGTGCTGGCGTACAGCACTGACCAGGGTGCGCTGTCTGTCTGAGCCTTTCATGTACTCTGCTGTAGGGGTGGAGTGGAGAAGGTCACCCGCATCTGTGGAGAAAGTTAAACCAAATTCTTCATCTTCAAACAATAACAGAAGAATTACATTTTGGTCACCCCTCTAGACTACATTATAGCTTTACCCATTTTTACCAATTTCATACTGACATTGTAATAGAAAACTCAATATGTGTCCTTTTATGAATATGCGTTCTTTTATTAATAAAAATTTTACTCACCAAAGCAAGATTCCAAATGTATGACCTGCTGGCACTTTCAATGTGTTTGCTATGCTATAAAAGGCTGGGAATAAGAGGAAGTAAAGCTACTGTAGTAGCTGGGCATGAGTTGTGTATACACATGTCTGGAACATATACTGAACAGGCATTTAAAGAGTTAATGTGATAGACTTACGGGTCATGCACTTTGCTAATCTGTGGCTGTATCCTTTCCCTGTCATCACATCTCTGAGAAACAAACATTGCACTGTTATGAGTATGGGAAAAAATAGCATTACACAAATCAACATTTGATGTCATGACTATTGGCAATGCATTGTGTGACATTGAATGGTGATGAGCGATGAGAAGTCGAGTGTTTTGAATAAACGTAAGGTAGGATAAGTGCTTACTTCTAAGTATCACACAACCAGTGGAGAGATTTGGAGACAATGCGTCCATCGTTGTGGTGGGGAGTAGGCACTCCGAACCTGCCGTCCTTTCCATAACGGCTCCACTTGTATTTCCTATCAACCTGTTCACCTGGGACGCAACACAGTTATGATGGATTTACCCAGGCTAAAATCAAACAGAGAAATATCGACAGGTGTGATTAACCACTGGCTATAGTGTTTCTACAGAAATGTGTCTGAAAATTATGGGTGTTAAATCAATGTGTAAAACAACATATTGAATAGCATATAAATGACTTCCAAGCCTAAATGAAGTCCCCATTTGAACACTGTCAGAACCAAAGAGAGACAAATGACCACAATACTCACTGACAAAGTAGGCATTGTGGGAGCGGATATAAGACTGGTGTCCCTCCTGAGCCTCTGTCTCCAGCTGCAGCTGGATCAGAAGGAACACACTTGTACATGAAGGCTTGTGGATATGTCTTTCAGTCATAACATGAATGTTCATGGCGACACATTGTAGCTTCTAGGGTCTTTCTTTATTGTCTGACTTACTTTTGAGGGATTTCACACCAAATGTGGCTTTGCTGGTGTCGGTGTCGAACCAATTTGGAAGCCCAGGGCTCTGATCATGTGACCTGCCCAGGGGGGCTTTTTGATTGGTGGAATACCCAGCTTCGTGGAGCTGATGTAACCTCTGTTGATAGATGGTCTTAGGTGGTGGGTTGATCACTAATCCACCATGTAGGAAATACAGAAACAAATGCGACCATACCAATCCCATTAATTAATGTGTTGATGAGCTCTACCATGTTAAATGTATCTACAGGTGTATGATCTTAATTTATGCAGTTTCCTACAGCAGGAAAACAATCCTGCAGCAACAGGAAATTTGAATTATTATGTGGATTATAATTAATGAACATTTTCTGTAGTGGTTTATACATTTTTGTTAGGGCAAATCAAGTCTGGAAATTAGAAACTTTAGAAGTATTTTTAAACCATGAATACACTACATGTTTGTATTTCCTGTTATGCAGTAAAAATTCTCAGCAAAAAAATAGGGATCAAATTAAGATCCTACATCTGTAAAATGAAAACCTGGGTTTAGTTAGCTTAAAACTCACTATGCATGTCTCTGTTTATTTAGGCCTCTACTCACCGAAATAGAAGCTTGGCTGCTCACTCCATGAACTAGAGACCTGGCAATGTCAGGGTCGTTGGCTTTCCCATGGAACACTCGGATAGTCACTGCACCTGGGCATGTTGTGTTGAGAAACATCCTCACTACTGGTGGGGTTTGGGGCTTTAAAGGGAAGGTGTGTGAGACACTGAATAGACATCCATACAAACAGACACATTCACATTTCCACCACTAGGAAACCGAGGTCTGATCTGATTGGCATTATAATTATAGGCTTACTGTGCCTGTGTTCTAGAAAAAAAACATAAACATTCTACCCTGTTATAATTACTATGGCGGGGAAAAAGTGACTCCAGCGCAAAGAGGTCAATCGAACTCTATCAAAACAATGGAATTGACATGGAAATGTGTAGGGGAAGGGCCGTGAGGGAAAGATCCCTAATCTTCTCATTGCCCCCCAGCAACATTAGTCTACATTTTGGCTATTGTTTATGTGTATTTCACACTATGTTGAGATAAAAATCGGAGTATAATGTTTGTATAGATGTTAACCCCAACACATGTTCATGTCATTGTCACCAATCAACTGCATTACAGTTAAAAACGACTGATTACCACTACCGATTTCTGTATGCTAGCTATGCTAACCAGTTTTTCTGAAAGGGAGTTAGCATTTAGCAGTCACTTCTAAACCTGAAAAGGGACAACTTCTAAAGCAAAAACAGCTAAATATATCCAAATCGGACTTAAGTGGGCCTTCTACAATACATACATCATGACAGAGTTTTTGGATGTGCGTCCATTTAAAATGTATTGAATAATTCAAGTGTTTGTAAAATACATATATTTATTCATTTATAATGTAATGACTTGTCTTTGAAACTGATAAATGGAAACAATTGTTTCAGACCCAAACTAAGAAATGTTCAATGGTGTTCAATGTTCAATGGTTCAATCCCAACCACTTGGGGAGGCAGGTAGCCTAGTCGTTAGAGCATTGGGCCGTCAAATCCCCGAGCTGCCAAGGAAAAAACTATCATTCTGCCCCTGAACAAGGCAGTTAACCCACTGTTCCCCAGTAGGCTGTCATTGTAAATAAGAACTTGTTCATAACTGACTTGCGTAGTTAAATAAAGGTATAAATAAAAATAAAAAACAATTAAGAACCTGTATGATTATGAACATTGCAAATGTATGCTTTTAGCCTACACTTTAACAATATGACATGTTATGACATAAAGTTGCATACATCAAGTCATGTCATATGTTACAAAGTTTTTTGTGAATGAGTTATCACACTTGTGTAACATTACCTCGTTGCCTAATAAAATCGATTTTTGGACTTGTACATTAATTAAATGCACAAATTGATTCTTTAAGAATATAACTTATAAATGCCTCGAACTTAGTTCAACTGTCTTACCCCATCAGAACCCTAAATATACGTTGTTTTACTCCAACAAAGTAAATGTAAACAAACGTTGTATAACCTCAAATCGTAGGTTTCCCCTTTAACACGAGTGTGTGATTGGTTTATTCTCAGCGCTACGTAGGTGCTCGATTTATCATCATACACCGTACCATACAAAACAAACGGGAAGTGGGAAAGGGACACGCTTTATGAAATTTATCGACCTTTGAAAAGATTGTGGAGTGCCGGAAATATATATATTTTTTGTAAATCCCTTCAGCTACCTAGTTAATTATATCGGATAAGGTAAGCAGATATCATTCTAGCTAGCTAGTTTACCGGCAAAACTAGCTTGCTAGCTAGCCCTGGCTAGGCCGAAAGCTATGTTTTGTTAGCTAGCTCACAGCAAATAATACACCAACAGTTGACCCGTTCTTAATATACTGTTGTGAGTTGACCATTGAAATGTATGTATGTAGCTAGGTTCTATGTATTTGCGTGAAGCAGGGTGAGGTGTGGTTCAACCTTATGTCGCTTGCTAGCAGTAAGACCGATAGTTTTCGTGTACGAACTAGCACATTTTTTCAATATACTGTATGTACTGTAGTTAGTTAGCTAGATAAAGTAAACTAGCTCGATAACAGTAGCCACCTAATCTAAATAATTATAGCTAACTACGTTATCTAATTGTAACTGGCTGGCTAGCTAGCGTGCTAGCTAACCAATTTGTCGTAGACAAGATTGGACCAATGGGTGGGACTGAGGAAGTTAATAATTATTTTTGACGGACACAGTGCCTGATCGGTTTTATCCGCCATCATGACTGACTAGCTAGCTAGTCAACACAGTGGTTATTTGTGGTTAAGACTGACGTAACACGATTTCGACCCACATGTCTTCACTGCAATTATTTTTGGCTAGACTAGACACAATGGCTTGTTGTGTTTACTTGTTGGGACTAGGGTTGCACATTTTGGGAAATATTCAGATGGAAACTTTCCGTGGGAATTAACGGGAATATATTATTATTAATACCATTTTAAATGTAGATGTTTTTTGCATTTGATATTTACCATATCATATGGAGACAAACATTTTACCTTATCATGAGTATACATAAATGCAAATTATTAAATCCTTCCAATAACAAAAAAACGATTTAGTTACGAGTTGAACTTGAACTAAATGAGTTGACTCTTCACATGGGATGATTTCACTGAACAAAAGAAAGAGAATATTGAATGATCCCCAATGATCCATTGCATCTCCCAAAAACGTTTTCAACATACATCTATAAAATGATATTCTAGAATATAAAGCTTTGGTTGTCTTCCTCTCAGGCTTCCATGTATTCTCCCTGTAACTCCTCAATGTCCACCTCTTGAACATCAGACTGAGGCCTCATCTTCACTGTCACTTTCCAACCTTGTTGAGGATGGCTCATTGTCTGGCTCGAAATGCCTCAAATTTGCCCGGATGGCCACCAATTTTTCAACCCTTGTATTGGTCAGCTTGTTGTGTGTGTTCCCAAACAAGGACCAGTTGGGCTCTGAGGTGGCTGATGTTGGTGGGATTTGGAGGATGATTGAGGCAACAGGGGAAAGAGCCTCATATCCACAAAGTCCTTTCCACTAGGTGGCTGATAAGATTTGTTGGTATATTGCATCTCCTTCCCAATGCCCTTGCTTGGAAGTGTACTTCGCCAGACTGCCAAAAACCTTGCCCTCATCCAGGCCAAGGTGGTGAGACACGATAGTGATGACACCATAGGCCTTGTTGATCTCTGCACCAGACAGGATGCTCTTGCCAGCATACTCGGGGTCCAACATGTACGCTGCGGTGTGTATGGGCTTCAGGCAGAAGTCTTCATGCTTTTTGATGTATTTCAGAACTGCAGTTTCCTCTGCTTGGAGCAACAGTGAAGTGGGCAGGGCAGTACGGATTTCTTCTTTTACATCTGCAAGCAGAGTCTGAACATCAGACAGAATGGCATTGTCTCCCTCAATCCATGCAATGGCTACTGCTGTATGTTTCAGGCTGCATACCACTCTCTCCCAAAATGCAACATCCAGGAGGATCCTCTTGATGGGGCTGTCCATATCTACAGACTGTGATATGGCCATTTCTTGGAGAGACTCCTTCTCCTCCAGGAGACTGTCAAACATGACAACACCACCCAACGGGTGTTGCTGGGCAGCTTCAATGTGGTGCTCTTATTCGTCTCACTTTGCTTGGTGAGGTAGATTGCTGCTATAACTTGATGACCCTTCACATACCTAACCATTTCCTTGGCTCTCTTGTTGAGTGTATCCATTGTTTTCAGTGCCATGATGTCCTTGAGGAGCAGATTTAATGTATGAGCAGCACAGCCAATGGGTGTGATGTGAGGGTAGGACTCCTCCACTTTATACCAAGCAGCCTTCATGTTCACAGCATTGTCTGTCACCAGTGCAAATACCTGCGGTCCAAGGTCATTAATGACTGCCTTCAGCTCATCTGCAATGTAGAGACGTGTCTGTTGTCCCTTGTGTCTGTGCTCTTGTAGAATACTGGTTGAGTGGTGGAGATGATGTAGTTAATTATTCCTTCCCCACGAACATTTGACCACCCATCAGAGATGATTGCAATACAGTCTGTTTTGTCTATGATTTGCTTGACCTTCACTCCGTTGAACTCTGCATCCAGCAAATGAGTAGATAAAGCATGTCTGGTTGGTCTCTGTGAGATCTATGCTGGGCAAACAACATTCAGAAATGTCTTCCAATAGCATACACAGCTCGAAGAAGACATTCATCAGCATTTCTCTGACTTCGTTCCCCCTTTTAGTCAAAAAACACTTCGGATTCCAGGAGGACCATGAGTTGTTGCTATCGATAAGTTGTCTGATTCATAATTTTCACCTCTGACAAAAGTCTCTACTTCTATACGAGGTTGCTTGTTGTTAGCGCTGAGGGAACATTATGTACTTGGCCAGATGATTCATCTTTGTTGCATTCTTCACATATGATTTGGCACAGTATTTGCAAATGTACAGAGCTTTTCCTTCTACATTAGCTGCAGTGAAATGTCTCCACACATCAGATAGTGCCCGTGGCATTTTCCTGTAAAGATTAGAAAAAAAGAGTGAAAAAAAAACAGAATACAATTCATGTACAGATAAATAGTTAAGCAGTTAGATTAAACAACTCATTTTGTGATACATTAAAAAAAAAAAATGAAACCTGTATGGAAAAAGGTGAATTAACACTCCTCAGTTAGCAGGCTCAAGCTAGCTAAAACCCCAATGTTAACAAAAACTAACTAGCAGAAATGATTTAACAAGTTAGAAATGATTTAAACACACTTTGCTGTAGGCTACTATTTACTAGCTAACAAAATCATATATGTCATAAAAATATATTCACGTAGTATTGTAATCAAAACTTACCAGAAAGCATGTAGTCCTTGGTTCAGACAGTGTAGTATTGTGGGCTCAATAGCATCTCATTAGTGTGCAAGATCTTGAGAATCAGCTGTACATGTGATGGAAGAATGCAGTGTGCATGCAGAGGGTTGCAATTCCATTGAATTGGGGATAGTTTAACCAAAATATGCCACAAGACCTATAATTGCCTTATGTGTATCCCTCAAAAAAAGGTTCACTGTTATAAGCTAACTGAATTTAAGCAAAATTCCCGGGCTTAATTTCCCCAGAAATGTCCCGGAAGGTTTCCGACCCTTTGCAACCCTAGTTGGGACAGTTAAGAAATAGGTGTAATATACTCTTTGTAAACAAGTCTAATGTTACTAGCTAATTGCCAAGTGAAAGTCGTCACATTTCCAAATACTGTCTGTAGTTAACTAGCTAGCTACATCCTGTGATTCACTGATATTACAATGATGATCAGAGACAAAGCTAATTTAACAATTTCTAACCAATTAAACGTCAAAGTTGATAATTAGGATTATTTTGTAGTTGTATTTATTTTTTCCCCCACTACTTTATTCACTGATCTATTGACAATGTAAGTAATGTGACATCTCATTTTTGGCAGTTCTAGGAGTAACCGTTCAAGCGGTACTTCTGCATCCAGAGCAAGAGACTGGGGTGTAGGACATGGCAAGTAAGGGTGGTGCAACACGACCCAATGGGCCGAACACAGGCAACAAGATCTCCCAGTTCAAATTAGTACTCTTAGGGGAGTCCGCCGTGGGAAAGTCCAGTCTTGTACTTCGCTTCGTCAAGGGCCAGTTTCATGAATTCCAAGAGAGCACAATTGGAGGTTGGCTGATCTGACATCTTCTATTCATGTGTTAGTGGTTTTGGGTTATGTCCATTCCACTATCTTTTTTGTCCTGTAGTGATTCTGATTGCATAACCTACAGAATGTACATTTCTGATTAATCTCCCATGATGTGTATATATAGTCCATTGTTGGAAACTGGACAGCCAGATGTTTTTCTTATAGCCTACTGCAAACAAAATTCTAAATGCTGCTTTGACTGTTTGTCTCCTCTCAGCTGCCTTCCTGACTCAGACAATATGTTTGGATGACACAACAGTCAAGTTTGAGATCTGGGACACAGCTGGTCAGGAGCGCTACCACAGCTTAGCACCCATGTACTACAGAGGTGCCCAGGCCGCAATCGTGGTCTACGACATCACTAACAAAGTGAGTCAGCAGCCGGGTTTATGTACTCTGTCACACATTAAAAGAGACTCTTAAATTAGGTACAGTGCATTTGGAAAGTATTCAGACCCCTTCCCGTTTTCCACATTTTTATTCTAAAATTGATTAAATATTTTTTTCCCCCTCATCAATCTACACACACTACCCCATAATGACAAAGCAGAAACAGGGTTTTAGACATGAACATGTATTAAAAATAAAAACCAGATACGTAAATAAGGTAAGTATTCAGACCTTTTGCTATGAGACTTGAAATTGAGCTCAGGTGCATCCTGTTTCCATTGATCATCCTTGAGATGTTTCTACAACTTGATTGGAGTTCACCTGTGGTAAATTCCATTGAATGGACATGATTTGTAAAGGTGCACACACCTGTCTATATAATGTCCCATAGTTGACGGTGCATGTCAGAGCAAAAACCAAGCCATGAGGTCGAAGGAATTGTCCGTAGATATCCAAGACCGGATTGTGTCGAGGCACAGATTTGGTGGGAGGGTACCAAAACATTTCTGCCGCATTGAAGGTCCCCAAGAACACAGTGCCTCCATCATTCTTAAATGGAAGACGTTTGGAACCACCAAGACTCTTCCTAGAGCTGGCCGCCCGGCCAAAATGAGGAATGGGGGGAGATTGGCCTAGGCCAGGGAGGTGACCACGAACCCAATGGTCACTCTGACAGAGCTCCAGAGTTCCTCTGTGGAGATGGGGGAACCTCTCAGAAGGACAACCATCTCTGCAGCCCTCCACCAATCAGGCCTTTATTGTAGAGTGGCCAGACAGACGCTAAAGGCACCTAAAGGACTCTCAGACCATGAGAAACAAGCTGGTCTGATGAAACCAAGATTGAACTCTTTGGCCTGAATGCCAAGCGTCACGTCTGGAGGAAATCTGGCACCCCCCCTATGGTGGTGGCAGCATCATGCTGTGGAGATGTTTTTCAGTGGCAGGGACTGGGAGACTAGTCAGGATCGAGGGGAAAGATGAACAGAGAAAAGTACAGTGAGATCCTTGATGAAAACCTGCTCCAGAATGCTCAGGACCTCAGACTGGGGCGAAGGTTAACTTTCCAACAGGACAACGGCCCTAAACACACGGCCAAGAAAACAGAGTGGCTTTGGAACAAGTCTCTGAATGTCCTTGAGTGGCCCAACCAGAGCCCAGACTTGAACTCGATCAAACTTCTCTGGAGAGACCTGAAAATAGCTCCGCATCCAACCTGACAGAGCTTGAGAGGGTTCAAGTCAGGCTTGCCAAGCTTGTAGCGTCATACCCAAGAAGACTCAAGGCTGTAATCTCTGCCAAAGGTGCTTCAACAAAGTACTGAGTAAAAGGTCTGAATACTTCTAAACCTGAAATATCACATTTCACATATCTTTATATTGCAAAATTTTCTGTGCCTGTTTTTGCTTTGTCATTGTGTGTAGATTGATGAGGGGGCACAAACAATTTAATCCATTTTAAAATAAAGCTGTAACGTAACAATGTGTAAAAAGTTAAGGGGTCTGAATACTTTCCCGAATGAACTGTATAGCATTAGGTACAGCTGAAGACATTCTGTGAAAATTTAGCAGGAGTTTGATGATTAGGCCATCTTTAATAGGCCTAGTTGAGAATCTGAAGAAAATTGAGGAAAAAGGGTAGCCTCGTTTTGCTGACATGTTTTCAAGCATCTTTCTGTAGTTCTTAGATTTGACCCAATTCTAAAACATCCCTATTAATTTAATTTGGTCCTAACAAACTTGTAACATCTAGGGCACTTTTGTTTTAACAAATGAATTGAGGGGCTGTCATTGTTTTTACCCCTAGTTGCACCACACTTTCCCAAACCATCTTTCTGTTCAATGTGTAAATTGATCTTTTTATGTTGTAAATGTTTCTGATACTTTGTGCTGCAATTTTGGCCAGGTCTCTTGTAAAATAGTCTCATTGAGATTAACAAACCTGGTTAAAAAATTTAAAAAAAAAGAGCAACGCCAATGAGAAATTCTATGTTGATCCCCATGTCTGCTTTTGCTTTATTTGCTAAGATGTTTGCTGGGAAGTTGTTAGAACGTAGTATTTCATGGAAATAAGCTGTCAAACGAGCTTGGTTTTCTAACTCAATGCTTTGTACACAAAGCTTAAGCCAATGTTTGGAGCAGAGCATGACTTCAACTCAGCAATATGATACATCTTGTTGACAAACTCCCCATACATGTAAGCTGGGGAACATTATATTTAATTGTCATATTTTATAGAAGTTCTCCTTTAATGAGACCACATCTTGGATATCCTGCAAAGTCAATAGCATAACCAGGGAATGAAGGGAGGGGTTGTGTTGTCATTCTTCCACAAGGACCTTGTTATTGTCTGACTTAATCTCTCGTCCTCTGATGTTTGCCAGGAGTCCTTTGCACGAGCAAAGAACTGGGTTAAGGAGCTTCAGAGACAAGCCAGTCCAAATATTGTAATAGCTTTAGCTGGGAACAAAGCTGACCTTGCAAACAAAAGAGCATTGGATTTTCAGGTTCGTGCCAGTGAATTTACTAATGAACATTACACTGTGCTAGTTTTATTCTCAATGGAGTCATCATACAATTTGACCTATAAGGCAGTTAAACACAACCTTTGTTGCATATTGACTGATTTTGGTGGTTTTCTTCCAGGATGCCCAGTCGTACGCAGATGATAACAGTTTACTGTTCATGGAAACATCAGCAAAGACCTCTATGAATGTTAATGAAATGTTCATGGCTATTGGTAAGTGTTTTATGTTCCATGTTCATTACACTTAGTTTGAAAATGTTAAAGCGTCTATCAATCTGATAATAGAAACACAGGTCCTAAATGTTTTCCTTATCGCTTCACAGCAAAGAAATTACCCAAGAACGAGCCTCAAGCTGACGGCGCGTACAGTGGGCGGAACCGGGGAGTGGATCTTACGGAGGCAGCTCAGCCGGCCAGTCGCTCCTGCTGCAGTACCTAAAACCTGGCCCACTCTTCCCACATGCACCTTCCCCCTCTCCTCCTAACTTTGAATAACATCTGGACATGGTGTTCCCCTTTCTGACATCAGACCTTCCACCTCTCGTCCTTTCTCCCCGGAATAGCTAAAGACTCTGTATAGCTGCATTTAATACTTTTTTTTGTTTTTACTTTCATTTAAAAAAAGTGTATGTCAGTATAATGTATGCATGTATCACTACAAGGCCTAAAACATATTTTTTTACTTAATTCAGTTGGAAGACTAACCCATATGAGAGAGAGAGAGAGAACGGTGTGTGTGTGTCTGATTCCCTGAAGAGAAAGTGTAACCTAGGTCATAGGGTTTGTGGACTGGGGATAAAAGTAAGTTGTGTCCTTCCAACCAAAACAAACCAAATTCCCCCATTGTTAAATGCCTGGAGGCTATTACTGTTTGTACTGAGTATAATAACATTATTGAAGCAGTGTCAGGCAAGGACTGTCAAACCAAGCATTCCACTTCCTTGCACCTGCTGCCGAGACGACAACATCTTTGTCTGCAGAGAAGTTTGGCGAGAACATCCAACCGGTTGAACAGGGTTTAAGGGTGGTTTTGTGATTGGATGGCTGGTGACTCTGCAAGTTTGTCACATCTATGATGACTGGCTTGTGCATCATTGGAAGTCCCTCTTGAAATCACAACATTCTCTGGTTGATGCATTGATTTAATGAAGAACACTGAGACAGTTGGACATGCTCAGACAAGCTTTGTAAATTGTCTTGTTAAGACCTAACATATGACAAGTCCTTTGTTTCCTCAAACTGCTATTGTTCAGCTATCAACTTGTCAGAATTAGTGGTGTTTAAAATTAGGCTTCATAACATGCACCAACATAAGTCTTGACTATTACCTATCATCAGTCTGGAATATTACTCTACTGTTATATAGGGTGTTGCAAAGTCTCCTACCAATACATATTGGAGGGCATAAGCTTGTCAGGAAAATGTCTAGAGATTTTGAACAATTGTACAGTACACCAATGTCGGTCTAGGTCAGCTATGTGTTTTTTACCTTGTCACAAACTGGTTAAATGCTAATCAATGGTGGTCTTTTTAAATATGTAGTGTTATTAACAATTCAATTGCAATTCACCTGTGTCTTGTTACTTTTCTCAATGGTCTGTTCATATTTCAGAGGACTATTGCATTGCACAATTGTTGGTTATAGTTTAATTAATGACTGGCCATTATGTTTCATAAAACTCATGCACTGTGTCGGACTTGCTAACCTATTGCCTCAAACAACCGATAGTAGCACCATCTGACTGGTAGTCTTTCTGAAGCCAGGTGGATTTAACAATGTAAAACATGACTAGTGAAGGACTGATCAGTTTGAGTATCAGGGTACAAGTCAATAAATTCAATAAATGAGGTATATTGCATGCCTTTATGTTTTCAATATCACAAGAACTGCAAGAGTTGTTCATTCTTGGTAAAACTTGAACAATTGTCCTGAAGTTATAATTACATGGTATTTGTTTGCTTTGTCAACTCTCCTTTGAGAGTGTTTTCTCTGAGCACATCCAACCCATGAAGAAGTATGACCATGACTGAAATGTTTTCCCTTGAACCTGAGACCAATGCTGTGTCCACGAGCTCTCTACAAATGTCAGCTGCAAGGCGCTCGTAGTCCAAGGTGAGATTCTTCAGACTGTCAGCCATAGTTCCCTTCACATTGACCTCACTCTCCTGCTGCAGGACTAGGGATTGATGTCTCTCTGTTTCCTCTGCATTCTGAATATCTCTAGCTTGTACCCCCAGAGGCTCTGGCATGTCCAACTCTGGTGGGTTGTCCTCATCCTTGACACTGGAAGGTTCTTCACTATCAAAAATAGATGACCCTGGTCTTGACTGTATGCAACTTTGAGAATCTGAAACGGACGAATCCTCAACAGTTTGCATGAGGCACAGGGTCTTCACTATTAATTTCTGTTGAGTCAACTCAATGACAGTCAGAGCTCTCTCAGCCACTGCATGCTCATCCAAGACTTCCCAGAGGCCACTGGACGCTAGGACCAGCATCTGGAAGGATGGGTCCGTGGGCAGCGACACAGAGTAAGGCACAGGGATGACTGACTTTTTCAGCTTGCGATCGCCATAATGACCAAGCCCTCGGGTGGCCTCAGTCAGCCCCTCCACCAGACCGTGCTGTTTGTTGACGCTGATTGCCCCTCCGGACTGGAGGATGCGTTTGCGCTCTTTAGGGTTGGACGTGCTGTGGTCTTTGGTCAGACGAAAGCCCCTGCCTTGTTTGTACAGCACCGCATGGACATTACCTGTGAAATGGGAATCAACAAGAGATTTGGGAGAAATGTGAATCAACAAGAGATTTGGAAATTGATAGTATTCAATGAATAAGACTTGTTCTGTATCATTTTTTTCAGTGTATTATCAGTATGCTAGTAAAATACTGACCACAGTTAGCAATGAGAATTCTTCCACCCTGTAACTCCTGTGAGGGGGTTGGTGTATTACTCTCCTGTCCTGTTCCCTGCTCCTTCCCGTCTGAGGAGGGCAGCCCACTGTCGATCAGGCAGAGGAGCGCTGTGCAGCCACTCCAGCGGATCTTGGAGGTCTCGTTCTTGCCAAGCCCCAGGACCCGGTCCATCTTCCAGAAGGCTGTGGTGAAGGCTAGGTTCACCTGTTCCATATTGGTCAGATTCTCCAGCTGCTCGGGGCCTAGGCCTAGTCCAATGTTCTGGGCCTGGCCTGGGTAAGGTCTGTTGTAGTCTTTCTGGAACAGGGCTTCAAAGCGTGACAGTAGCTTCACCTGGTCCTTCTCCAAGGAGAGCAAGGGGTCCTGTTTGGAGAGTTGCTCCAGGACTAAAACAGGCATCTCCCTAGATGCTGTAACTGCAGAAATCTGTCCGTGAAACCCGTCAAAGACCCCGAAAAAGCTGGTCCCCTCTTTGCCTCCATACCCCTCATGAAAAATGGTCACATCCTCCATGTTCTTTTTCCATGTGGAGTTTTTCTCCTCACACACTGCCACAGCACGGATGAACGGGTTGCTCCCTTTGTGCGTGGTAACGCTGTATTCTGCCATGCGCTGAAGTTGGACAAAGTCCACACACTGTACCCTGACGCTGAAGGGGCTCTTACCTTTCTCCAAATTGGAAGATGGGTTGCCATGGATATTGCTCCCACTGTGGTGGAGGGCATGGTGTTGGGAAGGGTAAGGACTTCCTGTGTCAGGACTGGAGTCAAAGGATTCCCCAGGGAGCCCCTCTATGGGAATACTGGAGTGAGAATTATTCAAAGAATGGGAATACAAACACAAACAAATCAGGACTGAAATGTGTCGCCCTTTCATTTTCCATTTCACAAGTTCCATTATATTAGTAACAAATAATAACTTATTTCTCAAACTAGCCTAGTGAATATTTCCAGACATAATGTGAAGGGGTGTACCATGAGTCCATTTATGCTCGCCTCAAGTAATGGCAGTACTTTAGATTGAGTTCAGCTGTTTACTGGCCTTTCCACAGAAACAGTTTCCTTGGCAACTAAAGGCACTATGACAACATTGTGCAGCTTATGCGAGAGCCTTCCAAATAAGTCTTTTTTTTTTCCGGAATCAAATGGAGAAAGATGTTTGGTAGGCTTTTGGTCATTATGGACATTTAGAGTAAAGTAGTAGTCTGATTAATAGTGTTGAGTGAAAGGGGACAACAACAAAAAGAGTACAGGCTTGTCAATTTACTTAAAGTACTTAAAGAGCTGGCTTTGTGCACCTGTAACCCCTCTTTTATCCAACAGATGGCAGCAGTAGTACACCATCTCAAAGGGGACCATGGAATAAGAGTCAGTGTGAGCCAGCCTACCTTATAGGCTACTCTTGGAATGTTGACAAAATCTATAATTTCATACTTGGAGTTTAATGAAATAATCCTTAAACAATTAGAATGAGAATTTTACATCCATACCATCATTAAAGGCACCTCAAACACACTACATAACCAAAAGTATATGGACACAGAATCGTCTAGAATATCATTGTATGATCTAATGTTAAGATTTTCCTTCTCTGGAATGAAGGGGCATGCATAGCCTGAGCCATGAAAAACATTCCCAGACTATTATTCCTCCTCCACCAAACTTTACAGCTGACACTATGCATTGGGGCAGGTAGTGTTCTCCTGGGATCCGCCAAACCCAGATTCGTCCTTTGGACTGCCAGATGAGGAAGCGTGATTCATCACTCCAGAGAACGTGTTTCCACTGCTCCAGAGTCCAATGGCGGTGAACTTTACACCACTCCAGCCGACGCTTGGCATTGCACATGGGGATCTTAGGCTTTTGTGGGGCTGCTCAGCCGTAGAAACCCATTTCATGAAGCTCCCGACGAACAGTTATTGTGCTGACGTTGCTTCCAGAGGCAGTTTGGTAGTCGGTAGTGGGTGTTGCAACTGAGGATGGACGATTTTTACGCGCTACGTGCTTCAGTACTTGGCGGTCCCGTTCTGTGAGCTTGTGTGGCCAACCACTTCACGGCTGAGCCATTGTTGCTCCTAGACGTTTCCACTTCACAATAATGGCTGAAATAGCCGAATCCACTAACCTTTGTATATATAGTGTACCTTACAGAACATTGGTGAAAATGTTGTTATAACATACTGCTGTAATGTACAGACATTACTGCATGACACATGGTTAATAGATCATTAGGGAAGCAGCGGGATGCATGAATGTGTTCACTTCCTTCTTACCTTTAGGGGCTCCTGAGTGGTGCAGCGGTCTAAGGCACTGCATCTCAGTGCTAGAGGTGTCACTACAGACCCTGGTTCGGTTCCAGGCTGTATGACAACCGGCCGTGATTGGGAGTCCCATAGGGCAAGACACAATTGGCCAGGGTAGGCCATCATTGTAAATAACAATTTGTTTTTAACGGACTTGCCTAGCTAAATAAAGGTTCAATTAAAAATGATAAAAAATAAAACCTGCAGTTGACATGAAACACAAGATGACACTTCCTGAAAGTCACAGCTGCTATCTGGTGTGATCTCCTTAGCTGTCGGCCTGCATCACCTATCCTAGGTGTCATCACCGTAACCCTGAGATGTCACTTCCCTGACAGTTCTATTACCATGATAACTCTCCTGGACTGCATACATTACTGCTATATTTCTATATCAGGTGATGAGAAGGAGACAGCGACACTGAAACTATAACACAAATTCCCAACTATCAGAACCAGGCAGTTGCCTGCAGGGATATGTCATCTACAGTAAGTTGTTTCTAAAAATGACTAACCAAAATGTGTCATTGGTAAACAGTTTACATGATCTCCATCATAGCTTGAATATTTCCTGTCAACTAAATATTGATAGGCACTTGACATTGATAGAGAACACTGAACACACACACACACGCACGCACAATTATACAACCTGTCCGCAGACCTTACACAACCTTACACTCAGCCCAGGGGCACTTTCATTTTCTTAAGCACTCTATAAAGTGTATAACCTTGCCTTGTAGATCATACCCAGCATGGTTATTTTGATATTTGGTTCTTTGGAAGTTGTGGGAATGTACATTTTTGGTTTCCCATTGGTTCTGGGAATTAAGCTGTAAGTTTCCTGGCCGGTAAAACTGAACTTTTTTTTTAACATTCTGAGAACAGAAGTGGGCAGCATACCACCCTGCATCCCACTGCTGGCTTGCCTCTGAAACTAAGCAGGGTTGATCATGGTCGGTCCCTAGATTGGAGACCAGATGCTGCTGGAAGTGGTGTTGGAGGGCCAGTAGAAGGCACTCTTTCCTCTGGTCTGAAAAAAAAGCAAATATCCCTGGGCAGTGATTGAGGAATGCCCTGTATATGGTGCCGTCTTTCGGGTGGGACGACGTGGTCACCAAAGCTCACATTGCACTTATCATAAGAGTAGGGGTGTTAATCCCAGTGTCCTGCCTAAATTCCAAATCATAGACATGTAATTATCCCCAGCTTCCAATTGGCTCATTCATCCCTCCGCTGTAACTATTCCCCAGGTCGTTGCTCTACATGAGAATGTGTTCTCAGTCAACTTACTGGTTAAAATTTTTACAAATCCTGTTTACTCATACAAAGTTTTACATATTTGTCTATTCAAACAAACCCCATTTCAAAGAAAACACTTACTCATTAAGATCAGGTGTGGCCAATTAGTGGGTGCGGCCAACACATCTGAGCACACTTAACAAGACAGAGGATGGAGAGAGTTTTGTTGACCCAGAGAACGGAGTGTATATTCTTATTATGTTCTTTGAACGTTACTTGTGTTTTCTTGTGGTTTTTATGGAAAGTTCTCTTAATGCTCTGAGAACACGACTTTAAATAGAACAATGAGGAAACCTTTAGGAAATGTTATGCTGAAGTACTGAAATTCATCCCTAAGAAACATATGGTTCTCAGAATGTTTCGCTCTAGCTGGATATCCTGCACCTTTCCTAGAATGTTGTATGCAAAATAATCATAAGACAACCACGCTCACAACAAACTCTAAGAAACATATGGTTCTCAGAATGTTGTGCGCTAGCTGAGTAGTTGCTGCACACATAGTGCCCTTTTATAGGTAGGCTACTCCTCCCATATTGCCTCAGATATATATTAATACGTTCTATTTGAACGCTTATTTGGTTCCTAGAAGAGACATGGAGCAGTATAAGCATTTATAACATCATACTGGCTGATATATTGGCCAATCACTGACATGGAACCATTCCCTTTTACTAGTTCTTTCTCCTTGTAATAAATAGCACCTCTCAGATCCGTTCAGACTGGTCCAACACGCTCTCTGTGTGTTTATGGCGGCAGGTTATTCATTAGGGTCACAGTCTCCGTCTCACTTGAGTGACATCTGTTTGAGCCAATAATTAATGGCTCAATAATTGATGTGGCCAAGGAGAGCAAGGCAAGGGCGGGTCATATAACTGAATATACTAGTTTAGTATGAGGGGTCAGCCAGTAGTAATCTGAGCTAACAGAGTAAGGGTTTCTGTATGCATGCAATGAATCCATGACAACATTAGTAATCAAGGCTAGTATTATTTATTTATTTGTATACTATTTGTGCCAATTTCTTCTCCCTCTGACTCAGTGATTCCGCATGTTGATATTGGACATGACAAAGCCTCGGAATGAAGGTGGATTTGGAGCCAATGGGAGATGTCAACAATAGCTACACTGTACAATGTGGAGAGCAGAAAACTTAGTTGGGCTATTTGTTTGCATGTAAATGCTTTCCTTATGTTTGGATCTCAGTTCCATTCAAACAAACTCATTCCAATACATTTGGGGAAACATGTTTGTAATGTTGTTGTGTCTTGGTCGATCTGAACTGCATGGTAACCATAGACTCCTAAACAAGCCGAAGCTTGTGGGCTTTGCTCTCATTTTTAAGGCTAACTTTATTGCCAAGGTCAAAGGTACTGTATAGCTCTTTAAGACTGAGAAAAAGAAAAGGCAAATGGCACATTTTAGACACATTTCGAAACCAAACCTCAAAAACTCTGTGTTCAGACCTATGTTTGGATTAGGATTACATTAGGATTTCATTTGGATTTCATTTGTTGTTTTCAGCACTCCAATAATTCTACCTTCTCACAAAAATATTTGACTGGGACTTCTAATCAAATCCCTATCCTAATTTCAACCATGAAAGGCATGAAAGCAGTCTGCTGAAACAGAGACTGTAAAAACCAACTGGCATGTGGTGCAGGTGTTCAGTCGAAGATAACAGCACCAGGTTTCAAAACGGTATAAAACCCGATGGAAGAAATATGAAGTTGTAATGGACGTGGAATGTTAATTGAGGCACTTATCATACTGTGGAATCCGAGGTGAACATGGACAGACACGCTGTCGGAATCTGCCCTTGTGTCCCAAGGGTATCCGACTTCAGAGCCTGTTCCTACTGTGTTACTACACATCCTCCTGCCTGTACATTAGCCCTCCAGCACGACACCGTTTTCTACAGCCTACATGGATAGAAAGGGAAGACCTACTCAATAGAAGCAATAGCGCAATGAACTTCTGTCTTTAAAAAAAAAAGATGACAGAAAACAACCAGTGTGTGCTACTGCATATAAACACGGCTGTTGTTACACATCCACAGCCCACCAGATCAAATCTTCACAATCATAAAATGAATGTTTTCTGTGGCCAAAGGAAAAGATATCAAAAGTTTGGTTGGCATCGAGTAGGACGCAATTCATCAATCCAATCTGTGGTTTTCTCAGGAGTCCTAATAAACAGGTGATAAATGTAAGGTGCTAATATTTTGGAAATAAACCCTTCTGTATTTCGCCCTGTGGTACCAAGGAACCTCAATACCCATTTGTCACACACTTTAATGTCTTGCTCTCTGGTCATCAGGTGGCCTGCTTTGTTGTTTTTGGAGTTGGATTAGGGTTGGAAGTAAGCTCCCTCTGGCTGGAGAGGGGAGTTGTGTGTGTCAGGAATGTTGTCAGGAGTCTTTGGGCAGATATGCTACAGACTGGGGATTGACGCACAGCCTTATGGGTTCATGGACTGGACCACAGGCAGACTGAACAAATGTCTACAATATGTACCTGATGACTTATAGTGTTTTGGTTAGCTCAAATTGCTGACGTCGAAACCTGTTTATCAATGATTTTACTTCCTGATGGGAAGCAATCTGCAGGTTGACGTTTATTGTCATGAGTCTTGTCCTGGAGGCAGAACAGGATGATTTCCCCTTAAATTGACTATATTGTAAAAAGAAACATGTTTTTATTTTTTATTTCTGTTGTTGCTTTTAGGTCTTAATTTAAATGTTAAGGTTAGGCATTAGGGTTAGGTACAACATCAGATTGTATGACTTTGTGGCTGTGCCAGCTAGTGATCACTCTGCTGCACTGCCTCCAGAAAAAGACTCATGACAAACAACGGCAATCGTCACGCAAGCTGAGAGCCTTCAATTGTGTTGTGACACTATAACGTGTGCATTTGACGTTTTAGTCATTTAGCAGAGGCTCTTATCCAGAGTGACTTACTGTAGTGCGTACATTTTTCTACATGCATGTGCAACGGTACAGTCCCATTGGTGAATTGTAGGATCAACAAAGTTAACAAAGTAAGACTCTTTTATTTGAAATTGTTCATCTTTTACACATTAACAGATATTATACACAAGCATTAGTGGTCCCTTTAAACCATGACGTGGTCATTCAGAATGGTTATTGGGTGTCAGCTGGGATGGCTTTAAGGTGGAGGGCAAGGTCACACACAAACACCCATATACACACACCCACACACATACGCACACACACAAAGAAACAAACACTTACACACCAACAGACACATACACGTAATGCAAGAGGAACTACAACACATACTCTAGCCAGCTAATGCACTGCAGACGTCAACAGAGGGGGGACTTAAAGTGCATACAGCAAAAGAGGAGATCCGTATCAGCCGTGAGTGATAACTACCTCCACTGAAGCAATGATCTTAGTGCGACACTATCTCTGCAAATATGATATCCCTATAACACATTTATAGCTCAAACTGTGCCTCGCATTAGACAGAAATGACACTGCATAGTTCACTGGTTTGTCTTATACATTATTGCAGTACAATATAACTCCGAGTCCTGTTCTTGGGTATGATTCAAGGACAAGAGAATGGCACAGGAACGTTTGGGGCTAAGTAGCCTTGTAATACTAGAAGGGGTGTCTGTGTGGGTACGACTAAGTACTAGCTACTATAGGAGGGAATTGTGATGAGTCAATGACTCTGTGAAGATGAACGAGTAGATTCGACAGGGTGGTTCTACAGTAATGAAGAGACTGGCCTGTAGTCAAGTGGAACGGGAAATGCAGGGTTAATACTGTAGAGCAGTAGTAACCCAAATGGAATAGAGTGGGCAGTAGTCCAGATGTAATGCTTCAGGTTGTCTGGAGTCCATATGTTTTGGTGAAGATCGTAGTCTTCAGAGGAAACACACCAGGGCGACAAACGGTTGGTTAAAAGCCGTGGGTGGCCGTCCTATCGCCACTGACCAGAATATCTGCTATTATTTGAGGTTATTTCCCCAAGATTCTACATGTTGGATCGTTCACACCCAGCAGGTGATCGCTAACACACCGCGCCCATCTATTTATTTTAGCCATTATTCGTTCCGGTGTGGTTCTTCTCTGAATGTAGGGGGAACAGCAGAGGGAAGGGGGACACTGATCAATTCTAGGCCATTGATGGGTTCCTTTGGAAATCCATAACGGGAGGTCTGGCCAGCCCAGTAGGGTTTATCTGGCAGTATGGGTTAAACAATTCCTGTGTGCCTATTATCCCCATATTCTGGTGAAGGTGGCCTATGGTCCAAATGTATAAAGGGATAAGCAGAGGGAAGAGGACTCTGGTTCATAACAACTTCTGTGGCACGGCCGTCATGGGAAGTCCATAGAGTCTATATGGTGGGGTTGTGAGTCAGTAGGGGGCAAACAGTAACTGTGTATGGGAGGTCCTGACAGGCCCGGGGGCGGGGCGGAGCAGGGCAGCAGGGAGGGTCTGTGTCGGAAAAAGGGTGGGGCCATGGGAGGGAGCATGGGTGGAGCGGAGGCCGGGGAAGGCCGAGCCCATGGCTGCTGCTGCTGATGCCAATGCTGCCAGGTGAGCGGGCATTATCTGGGTGATCTGAGGTTGGCACAACTCCTTCCCCACTGTCAGCTTCACCTGGATAGTGAGATTGAGAGAGAGAGAAAGAGAGAGAGAGAGAGAGAGAGAGAGAGAGAGAGAGAGAGAGAGAGAGAGCGAGAGAGAGCGCGAGAAAGAGAGACAGAGACAGAGAGAGAGCGAGAGAGACAGAGCGAGAGAGAGACAGGGAGGGAGAAAGACAGAACAAAAAACTCAATCAGTGTCTGAGAGTATGGGTTTGAAGGTCAATGGAGCCCTTTGAAATCGTCTTCTGTATTAGTGATAGGTAAATGGAGCTTCCTCTGAACACCAAGATGGAAATTGTTATGTGCTGTCAATCAACTGACTGATGTATTCTAACCTACTGGGAGGAATCTTTGCTCTTTTCATATATAAGTGTCTCCACTGGGTTAATACAGTTGATGATGGGATTTAGATGTGTCATTTCCCACAGATTGCCAACCTCTGGGCCTGGTCGCAAGTTATCTCTGTCTGCCACTTTATGAGACCCGTGATGGAAACTCAACTTTAATTTTTTGGGGCCCCAGATGAATCCCCAATAAATTCCACCTTTAGCATGTCGGTCTCAGACCTTCATTTTTACTAGGCCTGTAAAGTCACAAACCGTATCAACTTCATATCCAGGGGTTATTAAATAAACAAATAATGAAGAACACCGTTTTAGATTACAAAACAAGAAAGAGATACCCTCAATCGTGTCTCTCACATCTTGGTGACATAGATTTGTGGAGACTTTCTGATTGTTTAGGTGATTCCTATGATTCTGTATTTTGTCAGTATTGAGACAAGGAGGGACTTACTGGTTGTGTGGCCTGGACTTTCGGGGGTTTACTGTAGGGACTGTATTTGGGTTTGGCCGGTTTGCCCGCCGCTCGGTCTTTGTGACGTCTGCTGCTGATGTGCTGGAGGAGAGATGGAGAGGACAGTAAGGTTATATAGTAAGAAAGAGAGAGACCACAAGTGGTCCTAGATTTACTTAAACCTCTACAGGATCGGTGGGTCCCCCGCGGGACGGTTGAGCTAACGTATTAGCATGAGATTGTAAGAAACAAGAACATTTCCCAGGACATCTATCTATCTGATATTTGCAGAAAGCTTAAATTCTTGTTAATCTAACTGCACTGTCCAATTTACAGTAGCTATTACAGTGAAATAATACCATGCTATTGTTTGAGGAGAGTGCACAGTTAGGAACTTGAACATGTATTAATAAACCAATTAGGCATATTCGGGCAGTCTTTATACAACATTTTGAACAGAAATGCAATGGTTCATTGGATCAGTAAATTGTGCCTGGGCTGGAATAATACATTTATGGCCTTTCTCTTGCATTTCAAAGATGACAGTACAAAAAAACAATACAAATACGCATTATTTTCTTTGTGTTATCTTTTACCAGATCTAATGTGTTATATTCTCCAACATTAATTTAACATTTCCACAAACTGCAAAGTGTTTACTTTCAAATGTTATCAAGAATATGCATATCCTTGCTTCAGGTCCTGAGCTACAGGCAGTTAGATTTGGGTATGTCATTTTAGGCGGAAATTGAAAAAAGTGGCGCATCCTTAAGAGTTAAGGGGCCTCAAAAAGACCAAGGAGAACAGAACACCACTAATTGATTCGGAAGGGTTGTCAGCCGTAGAGGTACAAATTAAAACAAGAAAATTGCCAGTAAATGCAATATGTCAAAATTGCATGATCAATGCAGCACTCTACAAGTCCAAATATATATATAAAAAAAACTTGCCAATTCAATTTTAAGACATGTTCCATTCATCCAGTTTTGTAAGCCTACCTACTCATTTGTTTCTATTCATTTAGTGTAATCAATGCCTGAAAACTGTTCTCTGTCATTTCAAGGTTATATTGCGTAGGCTTAGTAATAATTTCTAATTAGACACTACTTCAATGAACCCAAGAGAGACAGATACAGTTATACCACTGATAAGAACATGACATTTAAATATAGTGAATTCAAACAATTTCCATTAAACAAATTCATAATTTTCCCTCATGGAACTGTGATAATATACAATGGCTAATGTTCATGTAACACCCTGGTGTATCCCACCTGTTTTAGCTGTGTCTCGGAGTTGACGTGCACATCGCAGATCTCACAGTGAAATGTTTTGTTCTGCAGGCCCGTGGCTGCCTTGGTGGGCGGAGCTAGCTTACTCTTGACCCCTGGCCGGGGGAAGGACTTGATGGAGCCCACACCACTCCTGGCCTCTAGCATGGTCTTGTGCTTCGTACCTGGATGATAAAATCGGAAAAAGTGAGTCACAATAAGGTCTATAAGGCATTTGCATCCACAGTCATTTGCCACTATTATGTAAACAGCATTGAGAGGCACTGACATTATTTGCCAATGAATAGACCCTACCAATCAAATGATGGACATGATTGGCTGTGTTCTTCACATGGACAGAAGAGTGAACTCTATTTAAGAGCTACTATTCAGGGTTAGTGATTGAGCCTCTCACCGCTGTTATGAGCCTCCAGTTGGGATGCCGAGTTGACGGCCATCTTGCAGAGCGAGCAGTAGAGCAGACGCCTGGCTTTCTCTTCCTCTGTCTCCGGGTCTGTCTCAGCCTCTTGCTCCACCTCCATGTCTGGTTCTAAAGGTGAGCTGGATTTGGGCGAGGCCCTGTCATCCCATCCTGTAGCTGAGGTAGTCTCTGTCCCTGTGGATGAATTGGGACTCGATGCCAGCGTAGGTACCAGGGGTGGTAACATTGATGTCATGGGTGCCAGGGTTGATGTCAGGGATCCCAGGGTTGGAGCCAGTGTGAGCACAGGAGATAGTGGGAGTGGCGATGCACCTGGAAAGCCATCTGCAGAGGGCGATAGATATGTTAATTGACCTTCCCTGCTGAAATAACCTGTTACAAGACGACTACTGCACCAAAAATAATTGTCTCATGTATGGAGATCAAAGTCATCTATGGATCAATAAGATCTGATGAGAGAAACAACACAAGTCGGTATAAAAAATACTGTGAACTGGCTCCTCATTTACCAAAATAAAATGTTAGTCTTGGCAGCATCCCCTGATCGATGTCAATTCCTCTCAGTTCTCTCTACTGCAATGACACAGAGTGAAGATCGCCAGCCAAGAGAGCGAATCAATAGTGAATTCATTTCATTTATAATACTCTACAATATCCAAATTACAGTATTCACCATTAACTCTAGTTGACACCTTTGATACTTGATATTTCTGTTATATCGCATAAAGCCACCATAATTAGCATTTGAGTGAATCCTTAATTGGACGGCAATTGATGGTGGGCCTCACCTTGTCTCTGATGAATACTATTTATGCTAAGAGCAAAACATTAACAGTGCCCCATTACCCCCCTGCAATTATTATCCAGCTACTCCCAGCCTTCTTTTGAGTGCCAGGTATCAAAACACCCCGCAGTCACACTATGCCAATCCCTCAATCAAAGCCAAGTCACTAGAGACCAAGAGCTGTCAACCGACCTCCTTCTGTGGGCAGGTTTTCAGCACAAGATAATGATTTGATTTGTCCTTGAAAAGCAGGGTTAAATGTGTTTTTGTAGTTTGTCTGTCACCATACATGTATTGTGCTTGCATGCGCACATGCGTGTCTCTATACATGTGCTTTTGAGTATGTACTCTCTTTATGTACACTGTGTTTTTGTGGTGAGTATATACAGTATGTGTGTGGTTGTGTACTGTTCACACACAAGCATGGATGTGTCTCTTCATTGCTTCATCTTTTAAACAGGAAATCCCATTTCAGTGACCCACCTCTATTTCAATCAAGGGTGACCTGTTCCAAAAGCAATGTAGGCACATACATGTGTCTGTTCTTGCATTGCAGTGCACTCATCTTCCATAATGCCATTAAAGAGCCATTTGCCTTTCGCGAGCAGGTGATTATAGTGTACTTTGGCTGGCCTAAAACGCCCTCTACTCTGGGAAGGCTCCAGTAATCCATATCCCCACTCGCTGTGACCTAACTGGCTCTGTTAAGAACTCAATCACCTCTCATTAATGAAGGTAATGACTGTGATCAATCTAGAGAGGCAGCGGGTGGGGACTGACAGTTATGGGCTAAGAGAGGGGGGGTAGTGAGGGAGAGAGAGAGAGAGAGAGAGAGAAGGGGACATAAGGGGTAATAGAGTAAATAAGGAAAGGAGTAAGGAGATGGAACGAGAAAGATAGATTGGAGAGGGAAAGAGAGCAGGGAGAGGAATGTAACAGTGAGAGAGAAAGAGGGAATGAAAAATACAGTAAGTGAAAGAAAGATGAGGAAGTGCAGGGGCCCCAGAAGGAAAGGGGTAAGAGAAGAAATCAAATCAAAAGAGAGGGACACAATTAGAGAGAGAGAGAGAGAGAGAGAGAGAGAGAGAGAGAGAGAGAGAGGATGCCACAAAGAAAGAGGGAATTTGATTGGGAAAAAGAGACAGCTATCATGACCCTCTGAGAGCTTCCCGTCCTTTTTGTTGTCTGTTTCTTTTTTACCCCCCTTTTCTCCCCAATTTTGTTCTTGTCCCATCGCTGCAACTCCCCAATGGGCTTGCGAGAGGCAACGGTAGAGTCAGGCGAAGGTAGAGTTAAAACTTATTTGGTGTAGGGGGCAGTATTTTCACGTCCGGATGAAAAGCATGCCCAGAGTAAGCTGCCTGCTACTCAGGCCCAGAGGCTAGGATATGCATATTATTAGTAGATTTGGATGGAAAACACTCTGAAGTTTCTAAAACTGTTTGAATGATGTCTGTGAGTATAACAGAAGTCCTATGGCAGGCGAAAACCTGAGAAAAATCCAACCAGGAAGTGGGAAATCTGAGGTTTGTAGTTTTTCAAGTGATTGCGAATCCAATATACTGTGTCTATGGGGTCAGATTGCACTTCCTAAGGCTTCCACTAGATGTCAACAGTCTTTAGAATGTTGTTTCAGGCTTCTATTGTGAAAGGGGAGCGAGCAGTGGTCAGGCTGAAAGCCTTTAGTTTAGTCACGTGCGCGGCCGTGAGCACGAGCTCCGTTCCCTTTCATTTCTAATGACAAAGGAAATGTCTGGTTGGAATATTATTGAAGATCTATGATAAAAACATCCTAAAGATTGATTCTATACATCATTTGACATGTTTCTACAAACTGTAATGGAACTTTTCTGGACTTAGTACCCTCGCCTTGTGCGATAGGATTACTGGACTAAACACGCAAACAAAAAGGAGGTATTTGGACATAAAGATGAACATCGAACAAAACAAACATTTGTTGTCTAACATGGATACCTGGGAGTGCCATCAGATGAAGATCATCAAAGGTAAGTGATTAATTTTAACACTATTTCTGACTTTTGTGACACCTCTCCTTGGTTGGAAAATGTCTGTATGGTTTTCTGTGGCTAGGCGCATGGTGTGCTTTCGCAGTAAAGCCTTTTTGAAATCGGACACTGTGGTTGGATTTACAAGAAGTTTATCTTTAAAATGGTGTATAATACTTGTATGTTTGAGGAATTTTAATTATGGGATTTCTGTTGTTTTGATTTTGTCACCCTGCAATTTCACTGGCTGTTGTCGAGGTGTATCAGAGAGTACCAGAGAGGATTTATTAACACCCGCCAGCTTAACCCGGAAGCCAGCCGCACCAATGTGTCGGAGGAAACACCGCTCAACTGGTGACCGGCGTCAGCCTGCAGGCACTCGGCCCCACCACAAGGAGTCGCTAGGGAGCGATGAGCCAAGTGCCTTAGACCGGTGCGCCATTCGGGAGGCCCACGTTGCCTGTTTCTATACCTCTATAGCTCTCAGTTTTCCCAAGAGATTTCCTTTGGCGATAGAGCAGAAATGCTCTTCTCAAATCCTTCCACTCTCGTTAGGCTTCCAGACAATCACTGAGCTCCCCCTGAGATCTGATTACCTTTCTCAATGATGCTGGATTAAGCTCTTTAATTAAAATGATTGGGCCCCATTATATGCCACCATGACTTAAAGGACAGAAACCCCTCAAGGCCCTGCAGTTGTGAGGCATTCCTTCCTTTCTTCATTTTGAATTTCAGGCCAACTACATAGGCAGTTTTGAATCAACTGTGATTAGGATCTTGATAAAGTAGCTTTGATACAGAAGTGTATTTATAATGGTCGTGATTATCATTTGGATAACAGAGCAAAGTTATCTTTGAGATATTTCACAGCAGGGGTCATAGAACTTACGTTGACTCATTCAGCCCCTCCTTCCTCATTGGAATTTATTCTCCAGACAAAATCCTTTTGGAAAGTTTCTACAGCTTCAAACCTCCTCAGAACTTCTCACAAATGAGGGCATTTACAGGAAATCCTAGTTCCACGCAAGTGAAAAGCAGGTTTAATGCACAGAGTCATCAGCTTTGCCACTTTGTGATGCATGTCTGTGTTTAAGGGCTTTTTCCAACCCAGTGCGTACAGATTTGGATCTTTGAATTCCTTGTTGGTTAGGAGACGTGCATGGGGAGCTTTAGTGGTTAACTGATGGCTGAACAAGCCTAAGCACGCCCCCATGCCCCATGCCTGTTCTATTGTGCAGCTGCTGTCAGTACATGAGGCATAGCTCCCCTGACAATCTGCTCTTTAATAGCTAATATCAGGGTACATTTCCTCAGGCACTGGACTGGAACTGAGAGATGGCGACTACGTTATGGGCAACTCTTCTCTTTCTTAGCCACGTGCATGCGCACACACGCACACAGACACACACGCAGACACACACACAGACACACATCTTGACAAGCAGTGGCTAAGCCATTGGCTAATCTATGCAATCTCACTGTGGCCGGCTGTCCATTCGAAGCCACACACAAGTTCACAAGTTTAAAACACACAAACGCACGCACACATCCTCAAAATGCATACAGAAAATACATGAACTCACATGTACACAGAATGTGTGTTATAATGGCTATTTGGCAGAAGTGCCCACAATCAAAAGAGACTGCAGTTCTTCTCCCCATTCCTCATATCTGCTCTCAGTAGCCATTTCTCTTCCCTGACCTCCGCTTTTCATTAGAGGAGCACATGGGCACTGATATACCACTAAATACTTCAGCCCCAAAGATAATGTGGCGTTTACCCGCCTCGCCAATTAATTTCCCTGACATCTGAGTCCATTAATATTCATTACCCAACACCACTTTTGACAAACTGACGCTCCCACGCTTTGTAGACACGATAGTGAGGTGGAGGAGAAAACTGCTTGTTGTGTTTTGGGAGGTCAGTGATGAAAATGATTTATGGCTATTTGTTCCTTTTCCCAATACAGTGTTTAATGGTTTGTCTTTGAGGCCTTTCAGGGTCTTATTTTTAAACATTATTTTGCAAACAATATTTTCCACATAGTGAGACGTGGGCTTGTTCTTGAGACACACCTACGAGTGTGCTCTGGACTGCATTTCTCTAACATATGCATATATACTCAAAGACCTACCGGATGAATAAACAAAAGCTTGTTTTGGAATTCCTTAGGTTTGTACCAGACTGAAGTGTGACATCAGCTCTCGTTAGAGGGGGTTTCAATTAAACTAACATGAGGAGGACCAAAACATACATTGACGAAATCCCCCATTTGGGGAGCAAAAGTTATATTAAAAAGTTACCTGGTATACTCTACCTCCCCAACTCAAATCAAACTTTATACAACAGGTGTCGACCGTGAAATGCTTACTTACGAGCATTAACCAACAATGCGTTCAAGAAAGAGTTAAGAAAATATTTACCAAATAAACAAAAGTAAAAAATAATAAAAAGTAACACAATAAAATAACAATAACAAGGCTATATACTGGGGGTACCGGTACCGAGTCAATGTGCAGGGGTACAGGTTAGTCAAGGTAATTTGTATATGTAGGTAGGGTTAAAGTGACTAGAATTTGGGGACAAATTCATTATCCCATTGGAATAAATAACTTATGACTTTTGAAATATGTTGATACTCTCTCTGTAAATTGTGAATGATCCTATTCTGCAGGTGTGAGCATGTGGGACCAGATGGTTCACAATGCAGTGCCTTCAGAGTGAGAACAGGGATCGCAGAACCTGAGCTCAATTATGGATGCCTGTATGTGCTCCAGAAATGTGCTCCTGGTTTAAAATCGCTTACTCATGGAACATTGGATTGTAGGCCCTAGACTGAGGCACTCAGACCTAATCCTGGAAAGCCATGGTCCAAGGTTTCATTGGTGCCATTTTATGAGGCAATTAAAGATGGATACAGGAAGACTTTAGTAGTGGACAGAGGTAACCCAGAGAGCACTCTGGTTCTCCAGGTCCTATGGGTTTAGCTGTAAGACTAATGGAATTGACAGAGGTCAGCCTCCGGGCCTCCACTGACTACATTTTAGAAAGATAAAGGAGAGTCAAGCTTATCTGGTCCTGGTGCCTGTCTCCTGTAGTAAATGTACATCATTACGACGTCTCCTGTATCTACTTCCTCCTGCTCCCAACTTCCTCTAGTTTGACACCATGATCAGATACAGTGGGGAGAACAAGTATTTGATCCACTGCCGATTTTGCAGTGTTTCCTACTTACAAAGTATGTAGAGGTTTGTAATTTTTATCATAGGTACACTTCAACTGTGAGAGACGGAATCTAAAACAAAAATCCAGAAAATCACATTGTATGATTTTTAAGTCATTCATTTGCATTTTATTGCATGACATAACTATTTGATCACCTACCAACCAGTAAGAATTCCGGCTCTCACAGACCTGTTAGTTTTTCTTTAAAAAGCCCACCTGTTCTCCACTCATTACCTGTATTAACGGCACCTGTTTGAACTCGTTACCTGTATAAAAGACACCTGTCCACGCACTCAATCAAACAGACTCCAACCTCTCCACAATGGCCAAGACCAGAGAGCAGTGTAAGGACATCAGGGATAAAATTGAAGACCTGCAGAAGGCTGGGATGGACTACAGGACAATAGGCAAGCAGCTTGGTGAGAAGGCAACAACTGTTGGTGCAATTATCAGAAAATGGAAGAAGTTCAAGATGACGGTCAATCACCCTCGGTCTGGGGCTCCATGCAAGATCTCACCTCGTGGGGCATCAATGATCATGAGGAAGGTGAGGGATCAGCCCAGAACTACACGGCAGGATCTGGTCAATGACCTGACATAGAGCTGGGACCACAGTCTCAAAGAAAACCATTAGTAACACACTACGCCGTCATGGATTAAAATCCTGCAGCGCACGCAAGGTCCTCCTGCTCAAGCTAGCGCATGTCCAGGCCCGTCTGAAGTTTGCCAATGACCATCTGGATGATCCAGAGGAGGAATGGAATGGAATTGGAATTCTTTGGGGATGCTTTTCTGCAAAAGGGACAGGACGACTGCACCGTATTGAGGGGAGGATGGATGGGGGCATGTATCGCGAGATCTTGGCCAACAACCTCCTTCCCTCAGTAAGAGCATTGAAGATGGGTCGTGGCTGGTTCTTCCAGCATGACAACGACCTGAAACACACAGCCAGGAAAACTAAGTAGTGGCTCCGTAAGAAGCATCGCAAGGTCCTGGAGTGGCCTAGCCAGTCTCCAGACCTGAACCCAATATAAAATCTTTGGAGGGAGCTGAAAGTCCGTATTGCCCAGCGACAGCCCCGAAACCTGAAGGATCTGGAGAAGGTCTGTTTGGAGGAGTGGGACAAAATCCCTGCTGCAGTGTGTGCAAATCTGGTCAAGAACTATAGGAAACGTATGATCTCTGTAATTGCAAACAAAATTGCAAACAAAGGTTTCTGTACCAAATATTAAGTTCTGCTTTTCTGATGTATCAAATACTTATGTCATGCAATAAAATCAAATTAATGACTTAAAAATCATACAATGTGATTTTCTGGATTTTTTTTTATTTTTTAGATTCCGTCTCTCACAGTTGGAGTGTACCTATGATAAAAATTACAGACCTCTACATGCTTTGTAAGTAGGAAAATCTGCAAAATCGGCAGTGTATCAAATACATGTTCTCCCCACTGTATACAACATTTACAGTAATGTTTTCCAGGTGAAAACAAATGGATGTGGAGAAAGGGAACTATCAGCACACCGTTTCTGTACTCCCACAGTTTGCTTTTGCAACCTTTACACGAAAGGGACCTGGTCAGGTATTTCGGGAGACTCGGCACCTTTTGAAATTTGTTGGATGGATGTGACAAAGAAGAGTGACACACAGAGAGAGTGGATGGGGATTGGTAAAAACAGAGGATACGGAAGGAAAGTAAAGGGAAATTACCAACCTTTCCTGCCAGTGCTGTAGCACATTGCTGGAGGGTTGATGCTCTTAGGGACTTCCTGGTTGGTGGTTTCCTTGGTGACCACTGTACCTTTGAGCTTACATTTGGTAGCTTCCAGAGATTTCAGCTTCTTGGCATGTTTTGTTCCTTTGTAGTGGGCTACGGCTTGGCTCTGTGAGAAGAACAAATAGCAGGCTCAATTTAAACCAGGCCAAATTATGACCAAAAACGAACTCAAATCAGTGACCCATGAAATATACAACACAGTGAGCAGGCATCACAAAGCATTGCCTTTTATAGTGCTGATTAAACACAAACTTTAAAGGGGTTCAGCATCAAAAGAACATCCATGACAATAACAAAGACCATGCGCTGCAGAGTTTAGTCCAATTATATTTACAATGTTATCCATGCTCCTTTGCCTGTTATGTGATTTTTTTTCCTTTATCTTACATCTCAGTATAGTATCAATGGCCATGTGATGGGTGAATCTGTGATAGTCTGATGTATTATTTATGTAGCTGTTTGAATTTAGAGTCCAGACACGATTTGTCCAAGATTCACCGTCACAACGGATTTACCCGGACTCGTGGACTGGATCACATGCACATACTTCCTGGCTGACTTTGCCCGTGGCAGGAAAGGAAGGTATTAGGAAAAATGGTATTGCCTTTTGTGCCAACCGCATCCCCAGTAGGGCATTGTTAGCGTCTGTATGGGCTACGAGGGAAGTTTCAATCAAAACCATTGAGACAAAGAATTCTTACTTGCTGTTTGCAATTTTTAGGAGAAAATGAGTTTTCTCCATGCCAATTAGAGCAAATCAACAAAATGGAAATTTCCAGATAAAACTCCTTTTCTCTGCACTCAACATAAATTGATTTAGTCTGTGGAGGTCATAGACAATTATTGGCATTGGAAAATGCATACAATACTAATCCTCTGCTCCAAGGAACCCAAAAAAAGCCAAGCATGGCACTAGCTAGTTTTCCATCCAGTTGGCAACAGATTTTCATGCGAATAATTCTAAAATCTGAATTAAGATATTTTGCCACCAAAGATCTATGCACGATGACGTTGTACATATAAACATACTTTGTTATACTATTCCAGTAAATATATAAATTAAATGGATTTCCATCGCATTTTCAACTCAAGTGATCGTTTTGTCAGAATAAATGTTGCGTTTTATAGCGAATCTTTGGTCTTGGCACGTGCGGTGCGGGTAGGCTACCTACACGATGAGAGCAAGATTATTTTTGTTTTTCAAACGGCAGCCAAGCATCGATTATCATGCCATCAGAATAAGACGCTAGATATTTATTGGAAAGGAGCATCAAGCTCATCAACTTGCACTTTTACCACCCTGTAAAGTTCATCATCACTTATTTCATCTGTAGCCTAATATACAGCCTGCTGTAACGAGTCGTAGTGGAAAGAACACACAATATCATCGCGTGATTTAACATTTACTTCGATATGATGATTATTCTATCAATATGTGCACATAAATGCATTTCCACCGCATTATATATTTTGCAGAAACAAAAATATCCCACTTTGTCGTTTGACATTTGGAAAGTTTACCGACAAAATGTGCTGTTTCCATCAGGCCTGTCATGACATGTTTAATTCGACATGTCCTTTACACGCATAAAAAGGTCGGATGGAAATCTGGTTAATGTCTATGTTATCTTTACTCCAATATATTGCTTCTTATATCATACTCCAGGTATCCAAGCCATCAGTAGATTTTTTTTGCCAGAAGACACAAGTGATATGGATGAGTGTTTAGTGCAATCAAGACCATAATTCATCTTTCATTAGAGCAATGATGTTGAAAAATTGCCTTAATGATGATACTTGCGGTTTGACACAGACCTGATTAAGGTGGGGAAGGAGGTAATTCGTTTTTGGATGGTCTATAAGTGAGAAAGACATCTTATGGAAAATGACTGGCAAATAGCCATTTAGTCAGTCAATTAACGCACAGAAAATACAAATTCATTCCCACGTGGTATTTAATGTTCTGTGCATTCTTTAAATCATGCTTAAAATATACAAAAATTGACATTTTTTGGTTGGGTTATAGTCACTATGTTACTGTATATGGGTGGCTGTATGGAAATATCTTGCTGGCGGTGTAATTAGATCAATAAAACCATGTGTAAGGAAAAAGATTCCAATCTGGACAAAGAAGTCCAAACAAAGGTATAACAGAGTTATGTGTGCTTGTGAGAGAGGGAGAGAAAGAATGAGAATGCTGTAGCAGGCCTCACTCTCCAATGACTTGCATTGGAATTATTTCTATATATACAGTTCCAGACATAAGTTTGGACACACCTACTCATTCAAGGGTTTTTCTTTGTTTTTACTATTTTCTACATTGTAGAATAATAGTAAAGACATCAAAACTGGAACCAAAAATCTCAAATTTGGACTCATCAGACCAAAGGAATGGTCAAATGTCCATTACTTGTGTTTCTTGGCCCAAGCAAGTCTCTTCTTCTTATTGGTGTCCTTTAGTAGTGATTTCTTTGTAGCAATTTGACCATGAAGGTCTGATTCGCACAGTTTCCTCTGAACATTTAAAAAAAAATGTTTTACCTTTATTTAACTTGGCAAGTCAGTTAAGAACAAATTCTTATTTTCAATGACAGCCTAGGAACAGTGTTAACAGGTTAACTGCCTGTTCAGTGGCAGAATGACAGATTTGTACCTTGTCAGCTTGGGGATTTGAACTTGCAACCTTTTGGTTACTAGTCCAACACTCTAACCACCAGGCTACCCTGCCGCCCCAGCTAGAGATGTGTCTGTTACTTGAACTCTGTGAACCATTTATTTGGGCTGCAATTTCTGAGGCTGATAACTATTGAACTTATCATCTGCAGCAGAGGGAACTCTGAGTCTTCCTTTCCTGTGGTGGTCCTCATGAGAGCTAGTTTCATCATAGCGCTTGATGGTTTTTGCGACTGCACTTCAAGAAACGTTTAAAGTTCTTGAAATGTTCAGGATTGACTAACCTTCATGTCTTAAAGTAATGATGGACTGTGGTTTATTTTTGCTTATTTGAGCTGTTCTTGCCATAATATGGACTCGGTCTTTTACAAAATAGGGTTATCTTCTGTATACCACCCCTACCTTGTCACAACAGCTCCAACACTAACCCATGAAGCCAAACACCATGATGATGACTCAGGTTTAGAGCTGGAACTGCTTCATCTGCAATACTGCTATTCACTTTGGTAGATGGAGACACTCATAACGATGCATTCAATCGATCCAGGGCAGCAAGTTGAAGAAGAAGAAAAGCAGATACTTCAGGCCCTTTTTATAGACTGACATGGTCTGTCAACAGCCAAACAAGAGGTGGAGAGAATCCGTGTGAAGTTCTCCACAGCGTGAGACTGGTTTGGTGGTAGTGAGTGTTTGTGGCTTGTGTTTTACTGGTCACCAATCAGAACATCAGTAGTTCTCTCCTCAGGTTGAAATGGGAGGAGACATCCTCCTCTAAAGAATGACTCTTAAGGTAAAAATTGTTTTACTGTTTGACCAAGACATTTGAGAGCTGTGTCAGTTTATTGAGGCACTTTTGACTTAGTGCAGAGGACAACTGGGTGGGAACATCCCAATAATATGGTACAATGGAAAGACCCCTTTAATTAAATAATATTGTATGTATTTTAGTTGTTTTTCACCACTCAAAAGTCCAGGTATTCTGTTCTTCACTAAGTTAAGCTACACGCACCATCCACCACCCAAACAACCTCCAAGTCCACCAGGTTTCTCCATCCAATTTAAACTCCTATATAGTCAATCTGCAAAGATGATAAAGTATTTTTGATGTCCAAGTGACATCAAACTGAAATTTCTTCTCCCTATCTCGGCACCACGGAGATTTGATAGGTAAACACCATCTTTATCTGTTTGCTCAGGAGTTGTGATTGATGGCTGGGATGGATGATGATTATCCTGAGCTAGAACTCAATGTAGAAGAAATATTAACCGTCGCATTGAGTAATCACTAGCACATTGGGGCCCTGAATAGATAGCTAGCTTCCTTATTGGATGAAGTATGACAATGCCATTTTGTAATGCTACTGAATTAACTACCCCTGGCTCAAAAATGTGTTTTCAATTGTAGGAAAATGTGATTTGATGGTAAGAACAAGGAAATTGAACAGTTAGATTCCATGCATTTTAGTAATGAGGGTTACTTCAGAACTACTTTGTTTATTATTAACAACAACTGCTGTCATGTATTGCAAGATAACAGTTGCTTACTCCAACTTTAACGTCTTTGTAAGAAAGTTGCCCTAGATTGCAAAGATGTTGTGCTGGATATATTATTCAGGACACATCCCCATATGAGACAAGCAACATCGTTTGCTATTTCACAACTGACATCTTATATAAGGATGTAATGTGTCCCCTTTAATAACAAATGACATATACTTTTGAAGATCCATGAGCCCGTTATGTCTTATGTTTCAAGCAAGACTTTGTTGGAAGTATGACCTCATCAACATCTGCTGGGATCCTGTAAATATGGGTTGAACAAGTAGGAGTGGACCGTCGTGCTTTGTTATTCAGTCGACTCAACATAACACAGGTTCATCGAGGGCATTTGGACCCGTGTGATCTCCAGAAGCTCCCTCACCTGTGAGTTGAATCTCAGTTGGCACACGCTGCACGAGACGTGTCTTCTTTTCGTCAAGGGATGAACTCCAAACGTGTGATGCATAACAGCTTTCTGAACTGGGTCCATCTGGGGGGAGAGAGAAGAGTATAGAATCTAAGTGAGATACAGTGTTAGAGCGGACCTCTAAATCAACCACCTTACATCCTTTGGTGTGGTGGAAAGAGAAAATGATTTTCTTTAGAGCAGGGTTCCCTAACTCAGGCAGGTGATTTTTATTTTTAAATGGATTTTTTCTTTTCTTCTACTGCTGAACACAAAAGACTGTAAAAACACCAGCAAATCATCAGCTCCAAGTGATTTTAATTTTGGGAATCTGTTCCAAAGTATTCCCACGCACAGTAGAGATATATGTGATCGCATACAAAGCAAGTGATTTAAAATGATTATGTTCTAGTCAAATATTATATCTGTTTGGGCTTCTTGAGGCCAATTAGCTGTCTACAAATTAATTATGTTCCCGCCCCCCTGACCATCCGCTCAAGAAAAGATTGGCCTGCGGCTGAATATAGTTGATGAGCCCTGCTTTAGAGCTTCTTCGGGGGTTAGACGTTGAGACACCAGTCTCAATGTCAACAGTGAAAAGGCGACTCTGGGATTCTGGCCGTCTAGGCAGAGTTGAAGAGAAAAAGCCATATCTCAGACTGGCCAATAAAAATAAAAGATTAAGATGGGCAAAAAAACACAGACACTGGCCGGAGGAACTCTGCCTAGAAGGCCAGCATCCCGGAGTCACCTCTTCACTGTTGACGTTGAGACTGGTGTTTTGCAGGTACTATTTGATGAAGCTGCCAGTTGAGGACTTGTGAGGCATCTGTTTCTCAAACTAGACGCTCTAATGTACTTGTCCTCTTGCTCAGTTGTGCACCGGGGCCTCCCACTCCTCTTTCTATTCTGGTTAGAGCCAGTTTGCGCTGTTCAGTGAAGGGAATAGTACACAGGATTGTACCAGATCTTCAGTTTCTTGGCAATTTCTCACATGGAATAGCCTTCATTTCTCAGAACAAGAATAGACTGACGAGTTTCAGAAGAAAGTTCTTTGTTTCTGGCCATTTTGAGCCTGTAATTGAACCCACAAATGCTGATGCTCTAGATACTCAACTAGTCTAAAGAAGGCCAGTTTTATTGCTTCTTTAATCAGCACAACGGTTTTTAGCTGTGTTCAACATAATTGCAAAAGGGTTTTCTAATGATCAATTAGCCTTTTAAAATGATAAACTTGGATTAGCTAGCACAACGTGTCATTAGAACACAAGAGTGATGGTTGCTGATAATGGGCCTCTGTACGCCTATGTTGATATTCCATTCAAAATCAGACGTTTCCAGCTACAATGGTCATTTACAACATCAACAATGTCTACACTGTATTTCTGATCAATTTGATGTTATTTTAATGGACAAAAAAATTCATTTTCTTTCAAAAACAAGGACATTTCTAAGTGACCCCAAACTTTTGAACGATAGTGTACATAGACGGGTTAGCTGACAATGTCACAAAAACGATGAATGTCCACAGCAGATGTCTGTGTGTTGTTTTGATTCTGGACTGTCAGATAGCTAACAACAATGACAAGAAGCTGCAAAAATTTGCTTGCTAGCTAACCAACTACTGTAGCGATGTATTTGAGTGTACAACGAGTAACAATAAGTGACAATATGTTTTCAATAAAGATATGGAGAGGAAATATAGTTTTGATGTTGTCAACAATCTTTGATTTTAAGCCAACCCTGCCGGTTGTGCTCCACAGTTACGCACGCATTGGTTTATTGCTAAGTATCCCACCTGTATATAGATCTAGATCTATAGGTCTATAACTATACTATTAAAAGGGAACTTTCTACAAGAACATAATTGGATTAACGCAATCATAAAATGTTTGCAGAAGTTTGTGACTAGAGCAAAACTGTGGGTGAATTGAAGAAACAGGTGTGTTATGCAACATTCTTCCATTGTAAATCTCACCCAAGTTTCGGAGAGAAGATGACACATGAACCTGGCACAGGTCCCTGGCAGGGAAAGCTTCAGTACAGATACATTAGCTACAGCCTGCTGGGAAATAGGCTAATATGGAGGACTGGAAACGTATTGAGTGTGAGAAACATCTGTGCCACGGAAAAAGGATGACCTTCGACTTGAAACACGCACTGGGCTTGAGTGTCAGAAATGCCATCACAATCAGTGTCAAATTAATATTAGGCTATGTAGACTTAGAATAATACACAATACACCAAGGTTACTAGGGAAGTACCTCACACAAGTAACCTTGGTGTGTTTCGGTGTATATTCAGTAAATGTTCACATAGCCTCATCACATAACGTTCACAGAACTCTCTTCTCGATCTACTGTATAAAATCTGTCCATTACACAGTCCTCCACCACTCAGCTGCGGTCTAAGGCCCCGTACACACTCCGGTTGTACAACTGATGTACAACGTATTTGACACGATGGTGATACAACCTGAGTTGTAGAGTTTGTCTGCTATTTTTTTTTTACGGTTTCTCCCCAGCGCTTGAGTAATTATTTTGGTTGTATCACAACCGTTTATCTCTGTTGTATCACAACCGTTTAAACAAATGTGTTGTAAATCAGTTCACACTTGAGTGTGAACAGGGCCTTAGCCAGCACAGCTGCATTCCTAGCAGCACATTATTCCTCCACCACACTCTCTCATCAGCCACCCACTGCGCCACATACTCCACAGAGAACCTCCTGCTGGGAGCCGGCTTCAATTGAGATATCTCCCCATCCACACACACATCTTTATGCTAAGTCACATGCCTGCTATCAAAGCCCATGGACGTGTCGTTTTCCCTATTTTATTCTCTCCGTCCGAGCGAGTGTCTCCTTTCATTCATGTGTCCTCTGTGATTCATGCTGATGTGTTGGGGAGATGTCGGGGGACCATCACCCCTGACGATAGAGAAATAACCAGGCTGTTTAATGGATATTATCTGACAGCCGACAGCAGCCTGTCTGTCATACAGTTCATCACGTCGGACGTGAGACCGGTTCACTCAGAGCAGAAGATAATGCAACAAGACTAGACAGTGATGAGACGCGGTGGCTGTGTGTGGGTGGGTGACTTTCACTTCCTAACTGTGATAAACTGGACAAACACAACACTGAGCACTATTTTCGTTAATTTATCAACATGATATTTTCTATATGCCCATACGAGGCCCACACATCACTGCATAAAACATGAGGTCAAATGAATCCATAGATCAGCCTTTTTGCAAAGTGTCACAATTATAATCAAAATTATAGTATTTTGTGTTCTTATACATTTAGTAAAATATTGTGGCCAGCAGCTCAAATGCTGCCCAGTTACACAGAGAGAGAGAGAGAGAGAGAGAGAGAGAGAGAGAATGAATGAATGAATGAATGAATGACTGGTCAACACACTGAGCTAGCCTCCACCGTGTGGTCTGAATGTTCCATTCACGGCCGCCACGCACGCTTACCATTAACTAAAGTGGGATGAATGGCCTGTCAAAATGAATCCTCCCTCCTATGCGTTTCCCAATTACCTCGCTGCCTAGGCCAGTCAGTTAGTTATCAGCAGACATGCCGCTATAGATTGTTGCCACACCAAAACATTTGCAAGTCAAATGCGGGGGACGCTCATAACTTATAATGAGAAACAACAAGCTTCCCAGGTGTTAATAAAAACGCAGACCCTCACATGAGAGGAAGTTGAGAGGGGAAGAGAGGAAGCAATGATGTCTGAGGGGTGAAGAGCAGAGTGTCTGCTGTGAACTGAGTGCACTACTAGTGGATGTATCCCCTGAAGATGCTGAAAGACTGAGATAGAGAAAGATCAATCCATTTCCCCCCGTCTTAGTACAACTGTTAAACTTTGAGTTCTTTTTTGTAATCATATACTGTGAGAAGTGAATATGTTTGGTGTGATATGGATTTGTTTGCAACAGGAGGAGAGAGTGGGAGAATGAGAGAGAAGAGAGAGAGACGAGAAGAATTTCCCCATAGTGTACTTGAGTGAGTTACTGGATAGGAAAATTCACAGTGACCGTAAATAGAATGAAACTCATAGAATCTTGATTCAATTTAATATTCTAATAGGATTATGAGTCCGTTACTGCAGATCAATTTGACCTTCTTCTAAGTGTTAACTTGGCTCAAAAAGCCCCAGGGAACAGTCTGTTTTCTTTCTATTGTTGCACTTGTTTATCTCTCCTCCTTAGGGTTGAAGCATCCCAAACTGAAAGGGATTCACGTGTGTTTCTTCACCATGTATAGAGGAAAATAGGTCTAGTGGATCTCAGTGGAATTTGTGTGTGTACTGTACTTGTGTGTGTGTGTGTTTATCATTACTATGCAAAGGGGCAGTAGCACTATTGAGCTCTTCAATTGGGCTTCTTATTCAATATACCACACTGAAGGCTGGAGTGGGGGTTCATTATGCACATTGCTCCTGTGGATATTGCTGCTTTTTAAAAGGGGTTTTAAGGGGTTTTGGATTCTATAAAAGGATTTAAGTTTTATGCTGTTGTTCCCCTTGATGCAGGCACTTACTGTCAGTAACGCTAACTAAGAGTGCTAAATGATTAAAATGTAAGTGGTTAGCGAGAGAGTGAGAGAGAGAGAGAGAGAGAGAGAGAGAGAGAGGAGAGAGAGAGAGAGAGGGGAGAGAACCTGAATGGACTACTTTCGACGAACACAGAGCAAGCACAAGTACAATTCTATCTCTCCCTCTATTTCTCCTCTCTCCTTATAACCCATTCTTTCTCCCCCTCTCTCTCTGCTCTTTTTCTCCGTTGCGCCTCTCGTTCCACTTATCTATCCCTCGGCTTTCTGCTTCTTGTCTCAGATTGTATTTTCTCCAGTATGAGTGGTACTTTAGAACGTTCCCATCGGTCTTCACCGCTGACCCCTCTTCACCGCTGACCCCTCTTCACCGCTGACCCCTCTCACACCATCAAGATCTGTTAGGATGAAATATTGATCTAGGGTGTCTCCTCTGCTCCCCAGAGCCACCTGGCTGCCTCACACTGTCCCCGACCTGCTCAGATGAAAATGTAACACCTTAACCCCTTAACCCCTGCCACACCCACCCCTTGCCTCAGAACAAAGCACATCTGAGCTCCATCAAATTGTCCTTATCTGTAGTACTGTCAAGCGTGACATGATATAAAAGCCCTAACACCTAAAAAAGTAACTTTGAACGTTATGAAACAACTCTTAAATAGGGGTTGAATACATTTAACTGCACTCCCCCCCCCCCCCCCCCCCCCACACACACACACATCTTATTTGAATGAATCCATCTACTACTAAAATATAATGTCTTCACAGGTCTTGAGCCAAACTCACCACAATAATAAGGTGTATACAGTCGAATATACATCACATTTAATCTGTGTACTGTAGGTCAAGTTGATGTGGTTCGATAGTGTTTTGCTAAATTCTTCCATAACCCGATTTCTAATCGATCAATCTATCAAACCTCTCTCTCTGGCAACACCCCACTGGGAATTATTCTCTCATGACCTTGTTCAATGAAATCTAAGATGAAACAATTTATCTTTGCATAATATTATACCATGAATATCAAACAAGAACAATATTCATAATAATGAAAGAAACACCTACATTGCATTTGAATTCCTCTTTTCCAAATCAATGCCCTGAAATGAGAAATGCATGGCTTACCTGCAAACACAGAGTATAATAATGGTGAACACTTTAATATCAATGAATTCAAGGGTTTTACACACATGCCTACATTGCTTGAAGCAGTGCCGGCCCTTGGCATACTGTAAGATACATAGGCGGTTGCCTAAGCAAGGGTTTTCCAAACTCGGTCCTGGGGCCCCCTCTGGGTGCACGCATTGGTTTTTGCCCTAGCACTACACATCCAATTCAAATAAATCAAAGCTTGATGGTGAGAGGGTTATTTGAATCAGCTATGTAGAGCTAGGGCAGAAACCAAAACGTGCACCCGGACGGGGCCCCAGGACCGAGTTTGGGAAACCCTTGCATAGGCGACTCTGGCCTAGGCCCCCGACCCCCTTACTGTTGAGGAAAACACCATTTCTAAGTTTAGTGGTGCATCAAGCAGTTTTCCTCTTCTTACCGACAGTCAAATCAAATCAAATGTTATTGGTCACATACACATGGTTAGCAGATGTTATTGGTCACATACACATGGTTAGCAGATGTTATTGGTCACATACACATGGTTAGCAGATGTTATTGGTGACATACACATGGTTAGCAGATGTTATTGGTCACATACACATGGTTAGCAGATGTTATTGGTCACATACACATGGTTAGCAGATGTTATTGGTGACATACACATGGTTAGCAGATGTTATTGGTCACATACACATGGTTAGCAGATGTTATTGGTCACATACACATGGTTAGCAGATGTTATTGGTCACATACACATGGTTAGCAGATGTTATTGGTCACATACACATGGTTAGCAGATGTTAATGCGAGTGTGGCGAAATGCTTGTGCTTCTAGTTCCGACAGTGCAGCAATATCTAACAAGTAAAATCTAACAATTCCCGAAACAAAAACCTAAGTAATGAATGTAATAAGAATGTCTAAATATATGGCTGAGCAATGTCAGAGGGGCATAGGCCAAGATGAATAAGATAGTATAGAATACAGTCTCTACATACAAGATGAGTAATGCAAGATATGTAAACATTGTTAAAGTGGCTAGTGTTCCATTTATTAAAGTGGCCAATGATTTCAAGTCTGTATATAGGCAGCAGCCTCTCTGTGCTAGTGATGGCTGTTTAACAGTCTGATGGCCTTGAGACAGAAGCTGTTTTCAGTCTCTCGCTTCCAGCTTCGATGTACCTGTTCTGACCTCGCCTTTTGGATGATGGAGGGGTGAACATGCAGTGGCTTGGGTGGTTGTTGTCCTTGGTTATCTTTTTGGCCTTCCTGTGACATTGGGTGCTGTAGGTGTCCTGGAGGGCAGGTAGTTTGCCCCAGATGATGCGCTGTGCAGACCGAACCACCCTCTGGAGAGCCCTGCGTTTGTGGGCGGTGCAGTTTCCGTACCAGGCGGTGATACAGCCCGACAGGATCCTCTCAATTGTGCAACTGTAAAAGTTTGTGAAGGTTTTAGGCGACAAGCCACATTTCTTCAGCCTCCTGAGGTTGAAGAGGCGTTGTTGTGCCTTCTTCACCACACTGTCTGTGTGGGTGGACCATTTCAGTGATATGTACTCAGAGGAACTAAAAACTGTTTCCTGAAGTCCACGATCATCTCCTTTGTTTTGTTGACGTTGAGTGAGGGGTTATTTTCCTGACATCACACTCCGAGAGTCCTCACCTCCTCTCTGTAAGCTGTCTCATCGTTGTTGGTAATCAAGCCCACTACTGTTGTGTCATCTGCAAACTTGATGATTGAGTTGGAGGCGTGCATGTCAACGCAGTCATGGGTGAACAGGGAGTACAGGAGGGGGCTGAGCATGCACCCTTGTGGGGCCCCAGTGTTGAGGATCAAGTGGAGATTGTTGTTTCCTACCTTCACCACCTGGGTCAGGAAGTCCAGGACCCAATTGCATAGGGCGGTGTTGAGACCCAGGGCCTCAAGCTTAATGATGAGCTTGGAGGGTACTATGGAATTGAATGCTGAGCTATAGTCAATGAACAGCATTCTTACATAGGTAGTGTGATGGCGATTGCATCGTCTGTGGACCTATTGGGGTGGTAAGCAAATTGAAGTGTGTCTAGGGTGACAGGTAAGGTGGAGGTGATATGATCCTTGACTAGTCTCTCAAAGCACTTCATGATGACAGAAGTGAGTGCTACGGGGCAATAGTCATTTAGTTCAGTTACCTTTGCATTATTGGGTACAGGAACAATGGTGGCCATCTTGAAGCATGTGGGGACAGCATACTGGGATAGGGATTGATTGAATATGTCCGTAAACACACCAGCCAGCTGGTCTGCGCATGCTCTGAGGACGTGGCTAGGGATGCCGTCTGGGCCGGCAGCCTTGCGGGGGTTAACACGTTTAATTGTCTTACTCACGTCGGCCATAGAGAAGGAGAGCCCAGAGTCCTTGGCACTGTGTTATCCTCAAAGCGGGCAAAGAACGTGTTTAGCTTGTCTGGCAGCAAGACTTCTGTCTCGGCGACGTGGCTGGTTTTCCTTTTGTGGTCCGTGGTTGTTTGTAAACCCTGCCACATGCGTCTTGTGTCTGAGCCGTTGAATTGTGACTCCACTTTGTCCCGATATTGACATTTTGCCTGTTTGATTGCCTTGTGGAGTGATCGTGTACTCTGTTTAGTATTCTGCCACATTCCCCGTCACCTTGCCATGGTTAAATGTGGTGGTTCGTGCCTTCAGTTTTATGCAGATGCTGTCATCTATCCATGGTTTCTGGTTAGGGTAGGTTTTAATAGTCACAGTGGGTATAACATCTCCTATACACTTCTTGATAAACTCAGTGACCGTTTCATTAGCCCATGTTAGCTAATATTTTTTAGGTTGGTAAGTTAGTCTACCCAGCTATCTAAACTTGTAGTAATCATGGCTGAATTACCAACTGGGCACGAAGGGCCTAGGGTGTCCAGAGGCACTGACTTCCAGGAGGCCTGTCATGCCAAATAGTGTCCCCCTGCCAAAGAGTGCCCCTGCTATTGTAGTAGTCTGTTTGTATGTAGTTTGCATTTCAATGGCATCCCTCAAAGAGATTTTATTTTATCTTTCCAACCAGGCAAAGCACAATGAAGGCACTACTGATCTCGACAAGAGGCGCAAGAGGTATCTAGCTATAATTTACCCTGATCAATCAAATGGATAGGTATAAGCAATTATGAATTATAAACTTTATTACAACTGCACTTAACTAGGTGTCTTTGCTAGACAAACACATCCAGACAGACAGACAGACAGACAGACATCTGGGCAAGTGAAATAACCTTTTGTTTATCAATCACATTCTATTATATCTGAAATTATTGTGAGTTCAATGAATGTCATATCAGAGAGCACACAGCGTATCAATTTGTGACTTTGTGCTAAAAGGTCAGTACCTGCCTAGCCTGCCAGAAGTTTGAGAGGGTGAAGACTGTGGCGCCAGAGTTGAAGCCTGTCATGACGCTAGCCCTTTCAGTGAATTGGCTAGCAGAGATGTGAACAACCCCCCTCTCCTGTTAGCAGTTTTACAACTTTACAACCACGTCCTAAATTCCATGCAGAGAATATTGTCTTCCTGACCATGCAATATGGGAGAGAGAGGGTCACAGTAGAACAAAGGAACTCTCCCGCCAAATTCTACTACATTTTAACAATATTATTTTTTTGGAGAATGTGTATACGGTTGGTGGAGAAGCCAGCTACAACCCGGTCCGTTTTGTTTCATGTTTGTGACCTCATGAAAGAAAATACAGCCACATTACCCTAACTCTGTTTATACAGGTTCCTCAGTTACAATGCTTGCATCTAATTATTGTATAAAATGAATGAGTAAAGATGAAACTATTAGCGAAATGATGTAATGTGATGTTAACCTTTAAAATGAGAGAATTGGCCTTCCATATAAAGTAAACTAAAGTAAACATACAGTATAAACTAATTCAGTAGCCACACACAAGTGAATAGACATTGGTTGGAAATGATGAACAAACACATTTTCCACTATTGAATAAAAGCCTCCTTGACGAACTCTGAACTATTGATCACCTAAAGAAGAAGCACATACTAAACTAGCATATATTAGACTGCAGCTGAACATATGCACAAATCCAGTACGAGAACACTGACCGACGAGGAAGCATCTTCAGAGTGAGATGAACCTCTCAGACCACGTGAACCTTCATTGCTTTTCCGAATGAGCGATCGTTAGTGACATATGTATTTATGTGGGAATAGCTTCCCAGGTCTGATAGAGACCCATGGTCCTTAGTCTTCTTTCCAAAAAACCCTTCTCTTCTCTCTGAATCTATTGTGTTATAACCAAACTGTTTTTGTTTAGTCCAGTAGGGACGGTATTTACTGTATAATGTTATTATGTATTGTATATTCTGTAATTGTTTAATTAGTTCGTAAATAAATAATTGAGCCAATTTGTGTACGGATGACTCATAAGCAAAGGCTGAGGTTGTGCAGATAACCAAGAATTTTATGACGTTCAGATAAGACTGATATTTGGTAAAGAATAATTAATGACTAATTGACTGCTATTGATATAAAAGATCTTCAGATCTTTAGGAGAGGATTCGGGAGATAGCCACTCTATATTAACTAATGCTTCTGTGGTGCCCCAGGTTATTAATGGTTTAATTGTTGCATGGTTTAATTCAATCACATAATCAATTACACGTTAGGTAATCAATTTGAAAATAGCATGTCATCTCATTAAAGAAGTCAGAGACACGACAAGCCCATCAAAGTTGTTTCACCATGATCAGTAAGTGTAACAATACCATTTTTGCCTTGATAAGTTGTTTTGTAATGCTTGCTTGCTTTAATAATTATAGAGTGTGTGTGTGTGTGTGTGTGTGTGTGTGTGTGTGTGTGTGTGTGTGTGTGTGTGTGTGTGTGTGTGTGTGTGTGTGTGTGTGTGTGTGTGTGTGTGTGTTAGTATTCTTACAAATATGAACATCTGCATACTGCATGACACAGATACAGGTAAGAATAAAATGACCTCTCTAACACTTTAAATGTTAGGGGTGGACCTCATCGGACCCTTCACAAAATCCAGGAATGGCAACAGCTGTTGTCTGACAGCGACCGATCACTTCACCAAGTGGGTGGAAGCAATATTCATTAAGGTCAGTAACGGGAGAGAATGTGCTTTACTCCAAATTCCCTTCTGTAACCTATTAAAAGGGGTGCTTGGAACCAAAAATAGATTTTAGTTTTGTATGATACCAATCAAGAACGAGACTGGCGAGGCCACCTCAAGGTGATGATGGACATCTTCAACACCCACAGTTCTCCTGTGGGTGTTGAGGCCTTCTTGAGTGAAACAAGGTACAGATGTTATTGGTTATGTTCTGTTTTTTTATTGACATTTTATGGTACATAAGACATATTTCAATATCTCACATTGTCAATAGATATCCCTTTCCTACCCCCTTCTCCAGGTTTTGGATGAATGGACCAAACAGACCCTCAAGACTGCCATGGGCAAATCCCTTGACGGTACCAGGAATGGTGGGAGGACAACCTGAAGGTAATTCTCTTTGCACACAACAGCAGCGTCCAGGCTTCCACAGAGTACTCGCCGATCGCCTGATGTATGGACGGGAGCGGCAGCTGTTGACTGAGGTAAACAATGCAATAGTACTGTATGTACAATTATTGCATATAATGTAGTCTTTAAAATGTGTGATTGTCTATTGCTATTTTTGTATAATGTACTTTCAGATCACTGAAAATACACCTGATGTGGTGGAAGTTGTCGAACCAGATCAGAACGCTTTCGATCTGAGAAGGATGTGGAGGCAAATGACTTGGTTCGGAATAAGGACGAAAGGAAGACGAGACCTGGGAAACCTCACTGCTCTTTCACTCCTAGCTGGGGTCACCATCTGTTAAGGTGAATATAAAAATCTCAGATAATAACTATTTGCATTTGCACACAAAATAACCTGACGCAGATTTTTTATCTTTGTCTTCCTAGAATTACCTCGGTGGAAGCCAACAATCTTCTCCAGTTGGAGTGGTTGGACGGTCGACCACTGAAAGCCCTGACGCCCTACACTTTGGTGAAGCCCATGAGACAAAGTCTGTTAAGCTTTGGTTGACATTTGAGAAAGCTTATAAAAAATGTACCTCCTTAATTTACCTCTCCAAATGACTATAGAACTATCGATTATCGATACTCAGGAGGTATCTCACCCAACAGAGCCATTGAGTTTGTATCAGTCTGATTCTCTGTGCTCTGAGTCGGAGGGGGACCAGCTTGAGGGGGACCAGCTTGAAGTAGGTTATACCTTCAAAAACTGTTTAAAATTACATTTCTGCCATTTATAACACTGCACTCATCCATCACATTAAATGTAACCTGTGTGTTTGCTTGTTTATGTTTGTCTCCTACCCTGTTCCCTTTACTCTGCTCCTGTTCTCCAGGACCTAGCGGTTCCGCCTAACACCCAAACGTGGATCCACCTGATGTCCTCCCTTACCAACCACCCTCCAACTTTTCATTACATCTACGGCTACTGTTGTTGTCATTATCTGTTCAGAAAGTTTTCTTGCTTCATCACACTGGGCACATAATACACTAGCACTGCAAACACAGAATAAAGAGAGCAGCAGTGCCTTGGACTTTGAAGTCTCCCTCTTCAAGTCCCCCTCCCGAGACTGGCTGCCTGATGAGAACAAGTGACAGGTAGAACCTCCCATCCACACAGCACCCACCTCATCTCTATTCCACACAGCACCCACCTCCTCTCTATTCCACACAGCACCCACCCCCTCTCTATTCCACACAGCACCCACCCCCTCTCTATTCCACACAGCACCCACCCCCTCTCTATTCCACACAGCACCCACCCCCTCTCTATTCCACACAGCACCCACCCCCTCTCTATTCCACACAGCACCCACCCCCTCTCTATTCCACACAGCACCCACCCCCTCTCTATTCCACACAGCACCCACCCCCTCTCTATTCCACACAGCACCCACCTCCTCTCTATTCCACACAGCACCCACCCCCTCTCTATTCCACACAGCACCCACCCCCTCTCTATTCCACACAGCACCCACCCCCTCTCTATTCCACACAGCACCCACCCCCTCTCTATTCCACACAGCACCCACCCCCTCTCTATTCCACACAGCACCCACCTCCTCTCTATTCCACACAGCACCCACCTCCTCTCTATTCCACACAGCACCCACCTCCTCTCTATTCCACACAGCACCCACCCCCTCTCTATTCCACACAGCACCCACCTCCTCTCTATTCCACACAGCACCCACCCCCTCTCTATTCCACACAGCACCCACCCCCTCTCTATTCCACACAGCACCCACCCCCTCTCTATTCCACACAGCACCCACCTCCTCTCTATTCCACACAGCACCCACCTCCTCTCTATTCCACACAGCACCCACCTCCTCTCTATTCCACACAGCACCCACCTCCTCTCTATTCCACACAGCACCCACCTCCTCTCTATTCCACACAGCACCCACCCCCTCTCTATTCCACACAGCACCCACCCCCTCTCTATTCCACACAGCACCCACCTCCTCTCTATTCCACACAGCACCCACCTCCTCTCTATTCCACACAGCACCCACCCCCTCTCTATTCCACACAGCACCCACCCCCTCTCTATTCCACACAGCACCCACCCCCTCTCTATTCCACACACCAGAATTCAGTATTTCAGCCTATGACTGCCACGTGGGTGTTCCAAGACAACTGGTGAAAATAAACGAATGACACAACTGTACCAAAAAAAGATCAGAGTTCATATATTTAAATCTTAAAATATTGGTTTTCACAGCTGTTTCACAAGGTGTTTGTTGTTGTACATTTTAAGGTATCCCTTGATGGCATTTGTTAGTTCAACATTATTCATTGTTGTATCCTAGGACCTACAATAGGTACACATATATTCAACCACAAGGGTGTACTAATGAACTATGCGAGATAGATATATTTTTTTATCATAATAGAAGAATACTGAAATAATATTAACGTAGCAATGTTTAAGACATGGATTTCAATTAGCTTCAAAATGGCACAAATTTCTTTCCACCCCATGGCAAAATATATGGAATTGCAGGAAATTATCTGTAAAACTGCACATTTTTCTCTCCGCCTCATGGCAAAATGTGTAGAATTGCAGGAAATGAACTTTAAAACTAAATCTAATTGTAAAACTACTTTTGCCCACGAGGTGGAGGGGCCTCCCAACAGATTCTCGCCTATGGCCCCTAAAAGGTTAGGGCCGGCACTGGCTTGAAGTGATATGGTCATTTTTTTTTTATGTGAATGCAATGAATTATATCTTTGGAAGTTTGTAATACTACTGAGCTCTAGATATTGTAGTTTGTGTACAAATCAGAGGATGTTTCAGAGTCTCAGGGGGATAACCGTGGAGGAAGACATAAATACACATCATAAACTTTTCACATAACAGCGGAAGGGAAGTATAAATATTCACAGAATCCCAGCTCGAAGTAGGGTGTGGCAAAAGACCACAAAACATCTCCTACGATAGGCACGTTCAGCCCTCTAGCCGCCCTAGGCTAACAATCTAAACGATGATGTAGTCTTGAAAGATTGTCAGTCTCGTAAATGCACTGGGTTAATCTTGTCTCGGTGAGAAAAATATTTCCTCTGCTAAATCTTTCCCGGGGACCGTACATGGCACGTGTGCTTAACATTAGGGAACAATCAGTGTTGCAGGTGCAAACTGCTTGCGTGACTCCCCAGCTGTTTCTGGTTTAGCAGTGAAACCTGGTACCGTGCAGACCTGAACCTCACGCACACATCCCCACAATGGACAGATGCCTCTACCTGGGGTGTGAGAAAGAGCAGTTGGGTAATACACAGAATGAACAGTTTAAGATTGATATATTGTCACCTTTTCTTATTCATCGTGGCCCACTTTAAGAGCAACTAATAATGCAACAGAATCACGTTTCCTTCTTATGAAAGACTTTGAACTCGAGGGTTCATTGGTTGAGCCACTATAAATCAACCTGTGTATCATAGACTATGGGGCTACATAGACCCTTGAATGCACTGTAACACATACAGTACAGTATGATTTCTTGTCAACTTTTTCACACAACATTTTACAACGTACATAATTGTCCTATCTAAATCCATTTTGTGAATATTCTACTTTGGAGAGGGCTCACTGCAAATCTTGAGACGAGAGAAAGCACTACAAAATAAGTGAACGAGTATTGACAATACTTTGCCAAGGCAGGCTGCTGGCACAGAGCATCCCCATAAAGAATTGGCTTTAGCTCCACAGTTTATCTCTGCATTCCTACTGAGAGAGCTCTGCTGGCCGCTACCCAGGGGAGTGAAATGTTATCATAGGAGAAACCGTCAAGAAAGCGCTCGCCACATAAAGCTACTGTTAGGGGCAGAGGTTAAAAAGCACCGGGTGCTAACTGATAGCAACCATTGCCATAACCATATAGTCTGTATTGCGCGTTTACATCAGGTGGCATTTGCAAGGGCGCACCACCAGGGTGGTCCTTATCCCCACTGTGTTCTCCTCTTTGGTGGTTCAGCTGCTATCCTTATGGGAATACAATTTACAGAATCCATTAGCTGTTACGAGACTTGCGTAAATCAAATAAAAATCCGCAAATAGTCTCCGCCCTTTGTTCTTTTTTCAAATCACGCAGCGCTCCTCCGCTATCATTTATCATCCAAAGCAAAAACAGACAAAGCCGTATGCTTATACGCAAGTGCATTCGAAACCTACATTTCCATTACTGGTATTGATAGAATAATTGACTTTTAGAGGGGGGGAGGGGGATTGAAATGGGTTGTGATGCTTGAGGGACTCCGGGCTGAAACCCATGTGTCATTCTCAGTCCGGGACTACAAAGCAATTTTCCAGCCTGCAGATCGGTAAGAAGGAATCAATATCTCACAATCCTGATTACTCTACAGAGGAAATAGAGTTTGTATTGTTTCTTCAAAACAAATGTAGGCCCCTGGCAAGATAAATGGTATTTTCAGCGGTGAAGAAAGCCCCCTTAAATGGAAACTACTTTTCCCATTCACTCCTTTCATTACACCCCCAAACCAACACCTGTCTGTGCTGAGTGTTGAGCTCTCATTCTTTTTATTTGGTTTGTTTCTGTTCTTTCACTCTGGCCAGCTCAATATCACTACTGCAGAGTTGCTGTAATCTAAAGTTCTACACCTATTTCACAGTTGGTTTCACCTTAGCCGTGAACGGCCTTCCTGCTCTGTTGTTTCTTCGGCTACAAAAACTTTCTTTCTCCCCCTGACAAATAAACCGAATGTTTTCTAGGAAATGTGAAGAGGAGATTCTACAAACCAATTCTTTCTAACATAAAATACTGCAGCACAATGCCCAGAATTGAATATGCAAAGGAAATTAGCGGGGTGTTGTGCAGCTTCTATACAGCAAATGAGTCAAAAAACGTGTATTATGTCATATATTATATATACACGGTCATATTACACAACGACACATTTCTATTCTATGAGAAGTAGCACAGCCCAGGAAGAAGGAATAGCAACCAAGGGGGGAGTATAACAAAACATTGAGAAAAGATTCCTGCTATCCCTTCTGGGGAAACGTATCCTGTTTATGTGAGTCACATACTGTATTACAGAACAACATTGACTGAGAGCTGCAAGGAGACTTGGAATCTATCTCATCAGATGCAGATGCAGGTGTGGTGAAAGAAGGCGGGAAACGTGTCTGCTGAATATCACGCCAGAACTCTGACACTTTATTACACCGGAGTAGATTAACGGAAAACTGCAGTCATCATCGTAGTCTATATGATTATTTTGCATTTTGCGAATCAGAGTGCATAAATGTTTATTGTGCTCTAGAGGCGCATAAGCAAAACTGACATTATATCTGATAAAACTGCCACCTTTCCAATAGCTGATGATGGTAAGTAGCTTTAGCTAAACCTTGTGTAGTACATTTAATAACATCTAATACCTCTCTATCTCCACTGGAAAACATTGCATGATTACCACACATGTTATTGACCCACTTCATCAATCATTTGATTGAATTGATCCCTTCTTTCTGATGAAGGGCATTGACGGTCGAAACGTCACGATTCTAACTCAAATTAAATCAATAAAGCATTGAGTTTTCAATTGTGAGTTAGAGTCTCGCCTCTTCCTTCAAAACATTGAATTGATCCCACTCGCAACAATGCTGTGAAACGTCTTCACACACAGCTAACCATGGATCATTTCAAATGGACACACACATAAAAAAGCGCTCCATCCCACATGCAAGAAACAGACATCACCACTTTGTTATGTCCCTGAAACCAAACCACTACAAAATCTATGCAAGTGTAAGCAGCACAACCAAACATGGAACAATAACTTGTGCATAAACACTTTTATAGCGCTGTTGATCGTGCCAACGCTAGCTTTTACAATCACCCTACATTAATTCTGCCAGTGATTAAACGTCAAGGGCACAGAGAAAGAAGAGAGAGAGAGAGAGTGAGCGAGAGAGAGAGAGTGTGAGATAGAGAGAAATGGAGAGTGTATGGGAGAGGTGATTACCCCATGTTAATCCAGTATCAGCTTTCCGTGATTTGGAGGCTTCCCAGTACATTACTCATTACATGCTGAAAGGTCTGTTTAATGCAGATTAGAGGGTGAGAAGAGGAACGGAGGCAAAACTTGAACTTTCTCACGAAATCCATTCCTGATACTATCTGGCTTTCAACTGGACTATCCAAGCCTTGTTCCGTGATGATGTCCCCACTTGTCTCCTGTGTTTTCCTACAGCTGTGCTCCATATTTCTGGTTCTGTTTCAAGCAGACTTTAAATTGAGCTATCCCCCGTAATTCAAAGGCAAAAAGCTCAAGCCGTAGACTTTTATCTGTCACATATTTTCCACTAGTCATCATTTTGTGATGATTTTGCTCAATTCAAACCTGATGAGGCCACATGCAGTATTTGCCTATACTCTATATCTGCGGACAAAGAAAACAGTGCACGAGAATACAGTCAACTTCTACAATAAGTGCACATTAGATATGTGTGAAGTCTGTTCACATGCAATGTATTTAACAAGCCCCAATCCCAATATATTCTTTTAAATTACCCTGGTTGACTGCCTGCTCTGGTTTAGTGCACACATTTACGACTGTCCTATATCACTGTTTACATCAGCATCTGAAATGATTGGAAATGTATGGTCAAATGTTTGAAAGAGGCTCACACTTCAAAAGACAAATCACATGCCCTCTAACATGAATGTCATCATACTAAATCTAAACCATTGCACCAACGATATCAGATACCATACTTTATGACCTTAGCCAGACCTAACCAGGATCGTAATGCCCAATGACCTGAGCTGATCCTTATCACATGACCCTGGGCTTACCATGCTGAAGCTGGGGAAGAGGCTGACTGCTGAGGCCGTATCCAGGGGAAACGGGAGATGGAACTGCTTCATGCCCAGAGACTGCTGGATGGTGGGTAGAGCAGGACGTATCAGCGTCGGCAGGAGGCCATTTTGACATGCATTACCTGTAGAGGAGAAGAAAGAGAATGGGCAGTGTTCAAGGGTCTGTGCTGTGGTGGTTCTCAGTTAAACAAGAGTATGATATTATGAGCAAAATGTACAATGTCTCATAGACAAAACCACCAAAAAAGTAAGATTCAAATGAGATGAAATATGAGAGCACTTGTATCTGGGGGGCTCCCAACTGTATTTGGGAGGCTCCCGAGTGGCACAGCGGTCTCAGGCACTGCATCTCAGTGCAAGAGGCATCACTACAGTCCCTGGTTTGAATCCAGGGTGTATCACATCTGGCCGTGATTGGGAGGCCCATAGGGTGGTGCACAATTCGTCCGGGGTAGGCCGTCATTGTAAATAAGAATTTGTTCTTAACTGCCTTGCCTAGTTAAATAAACTATTTTAAAAATGTGATATTGGTCTGCCTTCTCTAACTATGATGACCTCTCTTCTAATGAAAACAAGGCCTCTGGACTGAGTCTGAACAAGTTATAGATAAACCGAGACAATTCAGACATAGCCGACAGAGACAAATCCTGTATGATGTTAAATTGGATCATGGGAATGCCATGTCAGCCTTATCCAGTTGCATTTGACTCTTTAACAATCCTTCTCGTCAGCACTGTTTAAAGCTGCAATCAATATATGGAACTTTTTGGGTGACCCGACCAAATTCACATTGAAATAAATGTAAGTTATAAATCTGTCATTCTTATTGAAACCAAGTCTAAGAAGAGGCAGATATGTTCTATGTGTGCTATTTCTATGCGTCCCGTTCTTAAGTTTTGATTTTGAGTCTTCTACTTTGTGTTTTGTACACCAGCTTCAAAACAGCTGAAAATAGAGTATGTTTGGTTATGGAAAATATATTTCACAGAGGTTTAGATGGTACAATGATTCTCTACACTATACTTGCTTGTTTTGTCAGAGAAACTGAAATTAGGCAAACTATTAGAATTTTAGCAACCAGGAAAGGGCGAAGCGATTTCTGCATAGTGCATCTTTAAGAGAGAAATGTCTTAATGCTGAAACCATCCTCTTAGTCACAAATATGAAACGAGTGCACCAGACCAGACAGATCAATAACCAAGAAGATACAATAACAAGGGGTGCAAAACAGTCTGAAAAAAAACAACAAATTAAATAAGTTCATTGTCATCTACATGAGAGAAGCCAGAGCGGGTTTTATAAGCCATGAATTACAACCAGCAGAGCCTTTCTTCAACACCGGGGGATTAGAAAGCAGCTTTCCAAAACATTAGGAACTAAAGAAAGCCATTCCGTACCCATTAATTAGAACCAGGGATGACTTTTACCACAGCACATTTAACAACATGACGAACTCAGAGCCAGCACGACTAAAAGCGCAGATACCATATCAAAACACCGGCTTGAGACAAATGAAAAACTATGTTTGCCACATCAAGTCCCCAGGCGATGGTAAGGGTGAATAAAAAGAAACAGTTGTAAAAAAGAAAGAGGGAGAGAGAGGGAGGGAAACCACAAGTCTTTTTTTCCCCCTCTGCTCGGAGGAGCACTGCCATCTGTTGGAAAGCAGCAAATGCCGATGGTCATGTGGAGACACGTCCCAGTTCTCCTCTAACAAAGCATGTCCTTCTGCAGCCATCATCCCTGCAGGATCCTCCACTGACATGTTGCCTGACGTCACCCTGGAAACACGTTGCCGACAAGCCAGATTGCCGACCAGAAATGCAACGTGCAGTCAAAACAGCCTATTCAAACATCCAGAACTGTACTCTGGTTGAGGAGTGAGGAGTGAGCTACAGTATCCATTGTGGTGTTTCAAATATAAACGTGTCCATAGAAAAAAAGGAAAGAATGGATCTGGTTGTGATGGAATTGTTATACAGTAAATTACAAGAGGCACATAGGAGTCCAGCCTCTCAGCTCTACTGAATGACAAAAAGCGAACAAATTACATCGGTCAATATTTTAGCCAATCTTTTAGTCTCCCCTAACAGAGTGCAGTAACTCAAAAAACAATTTCCCCATTTCAGGATGGCATACTGAGGCAAGACACTTTAACCTCATGCGTTCATTTTCACTTCCTCCGTTCCGAAGGATAACAAAGCAACACTGATCTCCCAACATGCACAAACACACAAGGAGACATTCCATCTTTTAACATTGCCTCATGTAAGGCTAGTGTTTCAACTCCCTGACCTGAACGTTACATTAGCGCATGGCTCATTGTAGTATTAAGAGTAGAGCTTGTAGACTTGAGTAAGTCCTGTCTCTAGGTATGAGACTCTCTAGCTGTGTATAATACACTCTTAGAAAAAAAGGGTTCTTCAGCTGTCCCCATAGGAGAACCCTTTTGGGTTCCAGGTCGAAAGAACCCTCTCTGAAAACGGTCCTATATTGAACCCCAAAATAGGTTCTACCTGGAACCAAAGGGTTCTCCTATGGGGAGTGTGCAAGTGTGTTTTCATGTGGTGTGTTTTGAAACACGTGTAAAATAGATATGTGTGCTGCTCGTAAACACATGTAAACGTGTCCTCGTAAGTTTGTTTAATGTGTATCTGTCAATGTCGTGTGCGTCACACGTCTTTTCATGCATGTCTGTGCGTGTGGGCGCCTTGCTTATCGGCCCTCTTAAAAATGTCTTTATCTGGGACTAAAACCCTGCGGCAGTGTGTCGAGCGAGAGTAAAGATGTCTGAAGGACACAGACTAACGTGAATAATTAATCGTCTTCCACTGCTCTCTCCCACCTCCGCCTCTCCTGGTCTTGATCCCGACTGCTCTCCGATAAGATCTGTCCAAAGGGCCGAGATTCCACATAGCCGGAAAACTGCTGTCATGGAATATAGAATCTACGATGCAACGGTCTACTATTTCACAGAGCAAATATAAATCCAATTGTTGGGAAAGATGAGGTCAAGTGCGTGTCAAAAACATTCATATCCTGATGATGTCTATTCAGATGTGTTTCACAGCATTGTGTTCTTAGGGGCTGTCTGATTGTATTCCATGACCATAATTACACTTAGGATCAATCACTGTAATTAAGATGCAGAGGTTACAGTGGTTTCACCCCATTTACAAAAACAACAAACATGTAGAAACATTCAAATCTCTTATTAATCCATAAGATTTGAAGATTGGTCAATTAGAAACAGATTTACACCAATGTACCCCTGGGCTACATGTTTGTATCCATTTCACTAAGCTCTCCGCTGCATTGCTAACGGTTAGCATTTAGCTCCGGGCTCAGACTAGAATAGCCTGGCTAACACTAGAACCCCACCCTCTCAACGTAACCCGCTCTGTTGTCATGACTTTCGCGGTGTAACCTCTAATAAACACAGCTGTCTCGGAGTTTGATCCAACAATCACTTCCACTGTGCTCTGTAATCTGAGGTTAACCAAAGAGATGTTTACGTGCTCTTAAACTCCAACCGCCAGGCCAGATACACCAGATACGTGCTCTGGGCCTCCAACTCAACACTAATCCCTTTTATGATTACAGCTCACACTAGGAGACATTACTCCTGCTGAGTTACTGTCTTTTCATTGGCCTTCTTCATCCATTTGGTTCATGAAGAGGGTTATTTGCATAGGGGGCACATGGGGAATTCTCACCCTTGATTTTTGTTTCTTTTTTCATCAGAAATTCTAAGGGTTCAAATTCGTAGGGATTTGTAGAAGTATTATGTGACAGGAGAATTTATATCATTCAAAATGCATAGTCAAAACGTTTTCAACCAAAAACATCTTTGAGGAAAACCACAAAATTGGATTTTTATTCTAAAAGTATTCTATCACTGACACAACAGCTAATTTAGCTGTGTTTATAGTCTAACATATTATGCAAACTATATTAATATATTCATCCACAAATGCTTAAGCTTAAGCAACGCACGTTCTCCACAACCAAAACCTAACAAGCTTCCTTCCTCCCTTTTCCTCCATTATGCAATGACGACATTAGGCATTAGTACAAGAATAAAATAATTCCAGACATAATATACTTTTGATTATTTTATTCACAATGCACTTCTTTTTCATTTGACAAAAGTGATAAAACCTGCATTTCACCACCCTATCGTCACTAGGGCTACCTCTGTCTCCAGGGTGGCCTGTGTGTTGACTAAAGCTGATGAGTCACGAGGCTGAGCTGGCACCAAGGAGGTGACTCCACAGACCAAGGACACCAGACTGTCCCCACTACATCAACACTCCTTGCCCTTCAATCTACACAGAGGGCTCATGTCAACAGTATGCATATCAGTACAGGAGAGATTGACTGCATCAATTCTTGTTTCTGTGAGAAATATTATTGTGTAGAAAATTCCAAATGGTCTGTAGAATCAACTTACGTATAGCTCTGAGAGACATACTTACCCCAGAAGACATGCCACCAGGGGTCTCTTTACAGTCCCCAAATCCAGAATGAATTCAAGGAAACACAGAATTATATAGAGCCATAATCATATAGAGCCAAGAACTCCTTCTATCAAATTATTCAAGCAAAGAAATAAAACAACACGCACAGCACTTAGGCTTTGAGGCATATGTATATGTACGGATGTGTGTGTAACTGTCAGTAATGTGTGTAACTGTCAGTAATGTGTGTAACTGTCAGTAATGTGTGTAACTGTCAGTAATGTGTGTAACTGTCAGTAATGTGTGTAACTGTCAGTAATGTGTGTAACTGTCAGTAATGTGTGTAACTGTCAGTAATGTGTGTAACTGTCAGTAATGTGTGTAACTGTCAGTAATGTGTGTAACTGTCAGTAATGTGTGTAACTGTCAGTAATGTGTGTACTATTCTTCTTATGCTCTCTGTGTCGTTCAGTCTTTGAGCTGTTCTTTTCTACTGATATTCTGTATTATGTAATGTTTTATGTTTTGTGTGGACCCCAGGAAGAGTAGCTGCTGCTTCAGCGACAGCTAATGGGGATCCGAATAAGATACAACAAAAAATAGTCCTGTGGATGAACACCTGCCTGACAACCAGCAGTCACACGTCTCTGAGAGCTAATACATCACACCTGACACACATCCTACATCATAACCTCTTTCCTAAAGGACACATTAGCAGTCTGCTCACAATGTCACCTGGCTCCAAAACAAAAACTCTCTGTAACACTTTACTTTAAGCCCGCAGGTGTAATGCATTGTAATGCAGTTACAATGCATTATAAGTCTTGTCATCAGCATGATGTATAATGAACCCCTTATGATGTCAGAATCTCACTCCATAAGGTTGCTGTGTAATTTGAGATCATTTTAATCCCACAAAAAAAGACAGTGCCCTTTTATGAAGCCTTGCTGCGGCAAGAATCAATGCAATTATTCTTCTAACGTGAGAATGTAAGCCAGCGATGTGAAGAGCACTTGAAAGGAAAGCACTCCTGCTTTAAGTCTGCCTAAGCCTCTCATCAAACACAAATCTAATGGAAGAAGTTTAATTCTTTCATTTCTCAAACTATTCTAGACAGCATATCAAGTGGCTCTCAAAGCCGACAGTGAGACAGCTTTGTCCTTCTTTGAATTCCTTCGCTATAAACACATCAGCGAGAGTCTATAAAACATGTGAGATGAAATGCAAACCTTGGACTTTGGACTTTGGACTTGGACTTTGAACCCCACACATGGATCTAGTCTGGCAGGATGGATAATGGCTAGGGGGAGTAGACACGGTGCCTAGGGCTTATCCAACCGTGTCAAATCTAGTAAGTGTGGAACTTCACACTTTCCTTCCTTTTACGTTAACCAAATCATCCGCTCCATCTCTGAAGATGATGTATGTACTGCTAATGCCACACAAACACATGCACAGGACACAAACTCACCGAAAAACATGCTGCTCTCCATGACTCCTTAGACATAGGGGTCTGTATGTCCTCTCGGATGCCCTGCCAGGTTGTGTGTGTGTGTGTCCATGGGCAGCAGCCTGGGCATGTCTCACACACTCTTTATGTGTGTTTGTGTGAGTGTGTGTGTGTGGAGCTCTGTAGTCCGTCTCTCTGTCTGTGTGTCGTGTCTGCAGCCGTTACCGTGCAAAGCCGGCACCCTCCTCTCACAGTGGTCTGTGTCCCCCTCCTTCGTCTCTCTCGCTCTCTCTTTCTCTCCACACGCTGCTCTCTCTCTCGTCTTGCTGGTTCTGCCGGTCTCTCCTCCCCTCTTTTCTCCTCCCGTCCTCCTGTACAATCTCCTCTCTACTCTACTTGAGCGCTGGCCCCTCTGCGTGCTTCTCTCCTCTCCAAGGTGTCTATCTACATTTTCCAGCTACAGCCTCTCTCTCTCTCTCTCTCTCGCTCTCTCTCTCTCTGGGTTTCTTCTCTGTCCGTCTCTTCTTTGTGTAAAACTCTCCCCGTTGCCTCTCTCACACTTTCGATATATCTTTCCCTCTTTTCTCTCCTTTTAATATCTTTCTTTCTTTACTTCTTTCTTTAACTACCTATCTTCCTCTGTCCTCTGTTCTCTCTTCCTCTGTCTGTTTCCTTACTCTCTCTCTCTCTCTCTCTCTCTCTCTCTCTGTCTCTCTCTCTCTTTTTCTCTCTCTCTCTCTCTCTCTCTCTGTAATCTGACTCCTGGAGCTGGGCTGATATCAGTGCTGTTGGTGTGAGCTCCACTGCTCTTCTCCGTCTCTTCCTGGTGGCTCCTCAGGCACAACACAACACAGAACAGCACCATGCACAAGGGACAGCCACACAGAGACGGCTGGTCGCTGTTACCCACAAATACCAACTAGGTTTTGTGATGCACAACTAGGGTTCGCCTGTATATATATATGTGTGCTTCAGCATCCTTCCCACTTAACCTCCACTGCCCTTGGCTTTGTTTTCACACAATCACTTTGATTGGTTCACTGTAATGCCTCTGAAGGTCAGACAGCAGCATTGACCGCTCCAAAGTCTAGCCACCGCTATCGACTACAAATGAGTCCTGATCAGAGTGATGTCTGTCCACACACACCCCGAGATAGCCAGCCCAGCCATTAGTGACATCATAACTGTCTCCTCAAGACCCAAAAAGAAATCAATGTTCTCAAGTGTTGCGATTTCTCTCCTCCTATCCCCTCAGGCTCCGCTATGGCGGCCATCTCGCGTCGCACAGATGTTTTCAATTAATCCTGAATTCCCATTCTGTCTCGCCCAACCCCCGAGCCCACTTCCAGTAAATATGTTTATTCCATATCTGAAACGGCAGCCTCTCCTTCTCTCCCTCCTCTCTTGGTAATTCTCTCTCTCTCTCTCTCTTTCACTGGCAGTGGCTGTGGTGGCTGGGCGAATGTATTTTTTAACCTCGACTCGCAGGTGTCAGTGATGGTGCATTATTTGTCACCATGAATAGCGGTTAGAGCAGCGACGCAGCCCGAGGAGCACCAGTGCACCACGTGCAAGTGCAGCCCGGGCTACTTCATTAATCTGGCTGTCACTTCCATGACGCTTTCCATTAGTTATGGGGCTATCTGATCAACAGGCAGACTCTCCGGCTTTTCAAAGCCTTTAAACTGCTATCTGGGAGAGGGAGGCTGAGGAGGGGAAAGAGCCAGGAGAGAGAGAGAGACCCACATGAACAAATACTACAGTTGACATGCCTACATGCCAAGTATACAACATTATTGTGTTCCCTACAGGTTATAGAAATAGCAGAAGCTCTGAACAAACCGTTCAGACCCCAGTCCTACCTACCTACAGGTTATAGAAATAGCAGAAGCTCTGAACTATCCGTTCAGTCCCCAGTCCTACCTACCTACAGGTTATGGAAATAGCAGAAGCTCTGAACTATCCGTTCAGACCCCAGTCCTACCTACCTACAGGTTATGGAAATAGCAGAAGCTCTGAACAAACCGTTCAGACCCCAGTCCTACCTACCTACTGGTTATAGAAATAGCAGAAGCTCTGAACTATCCGTTCAGACCCCAGTCCTACCTACCTACAGGTTATAGAAATAGCAGAAGCTCTGAACTAACCGTTCAGACCCCAGTCCTACCTACCTACAGGTTATGGAAAATTAACTATTTTAGTATTTTAGGTTTCCTGAAGGAGAAAGCCTCCACTTCTATGTCAAAGATAATAAAACAAGAATACTATAGTAAATACTACAGTAATGTCCGCAAAAACATTACAGTAAATACTATTGTAAAGTACAGTCCGCAAAAACAGTACAGTACATTTTTTGTTTTATTTGTAATTTAGCAGACACTCTTATCCAGAGTGACTTACAGGAGTGGGATAAGTGCCTTGCTCAAGGGCACAGACACATTTTTCACCTAGTCGACTCAGTGATTCGAACCAGTGACTTTTCGGGTTAATGGCCCGACACTCTTAACCACTCTCAATCAATCAAATTCAATCAAATGTATTTATAAAGCCTTTCTTACATCAGCTGATGTCACAAAGTGCTGTACAGAAACCCAGCCTAAAACCCAAAACAGAAAGTAATGCAGGTGTAGAAGCATGGAACTTAGGAAGAAACCTAGAGAGGAACCAGACTATGAGGGGTGGCCAGTCCTCTTCTGGCTGTGCCGATTATAATAGAACAAGATGTTCAAATGTTCATAGATGACCAGCAGGGTCAAATAATAATAATAATCACAGTGCTTGTAGAGGGTGCAACAGGTCAGCACCTCAGGAGTAAATGTCAGTTGGCTTTTCATAGCCGATCATTCAGAGTATCTCTACCGCTCCTGTTGTCTCTAGAGAGTTGAAAACAGCAGGTCTGAGACAGGTAGCACATCTGGTGAACAGGTCAGGGTACCATAGACGCAGGCTGAACAGTTGAAACTGGAGCAGCAGCACGGCCAGGTGGACTGGGGACAGCAAGGAGTCATCAGGCCAGGTAGTCCTGAGGCATGGTCCTAGAGCTTAGGTCCTCAGAAAGAGAGAGAGAGAGAGAAAGAAAGAAAGAAAAGAAAGAAAGAAAGAAAGAAAGAGAGAAAAAGAGAGAAAACGAGAGAGAGAAATAGAGAGACCATACTGAAATTCACACAGGACACTGGATAAGACAGGAGAAATACTCCAGATATAACAGACTGACCCTAGCCCTCCGACACATAAACTATTGCAGCATAAATACTGGAGGCTGAGACAGGAGGGGTCGGGAGACACAGTGGCCCCGTCTGACGATACCCCCGGACAGGGCCAAACAGGCAGGATGTAACCCCACCCACTTTGCCAAAGCACAGCCCTCACACCACTAGAGGGATATCTCCAACCACCAACCTACCATCTTGAGACAAGAACGAGTATATCTCACAAATAGCTCCCCCACAGCACAAACCCGAGGGGGGGTGCCAACCCGGACAGGAAGCTCAAGTCAGTAACTCAACCCTGCTAGGGATGGCATGGAAGAGCACCAGTAAGCCAGTGACTCAGCCCCTGTAATAGGGTTTGAGGCAGAGAATCCCAGTGGAGAGAGTGGAACCGGCCAGGCAGAGACAGCAAGGGCGGTTCGTTGATCCAGTGCCTTTCCATTCACCTTCACACTCCTGGGCCAGACAACACTCAATCATAGGTCCTACTGAAGAGATGATTCTTCAATAAAGACAAAGATTGAGACCGAATCTGCGTCTCTCACATGGATAGGCAGACCATTCCATAAAAATGGAGCTCTGTAGGAGAAAGCCCTGCCTCCAGCTGTTTGCTTACAAATTCTAGGGACAGTAAGGAGGCCTGCATCTTGTGACTGTAGCGTATGTGTAGGTATGTACGGCAGGACCAAATCGGAGAGATAGGTAGGAGCAAGCCCATGTAATGCTTTGTAGGTTAGCAGTAAAACCTTGAAATGAGCCCTAGGTTTAACAGGAAGCCAGTGTAGAGAGGCTAGCACTGGAGTAATATGATCAAATATTTTGGTTCTAGTCAAGATTCTAGCAGCCATGTTTAGCACTAACTGAAATGATTTATTGCTTTATCCGGGTAGCCGGAAAGTAGAGCATTGCAGTAGTCTAACCTAGAAGTGACAAAAGCATGGATTCATTTTCTGCATCACTTTTGGACAGAAAGTTCCTGATTTTTTTAAATGTTACGTAGATGAAAAAAAGGGGGAAGGGGGGGGGGTTGTTTGAGTTGCATAAAGGCTATGGTTTCACGGAACAGTGGCCAGTCTCATCTTCAGCACCACCATGCTTTCAATCACACACTCAGGCGCCTTTTAAACGCCTGGTGAATAGTGCACAGAAACATTTTGACAGTGGTGAAAAAGGTACTCAATTGTCATACTTGAGTTAAAGTAAAGATACATTCATAGAAAATGACTCAAATTAAAGTAGAAGTCCCCCAGTAAAAGTCTAAAAGTATTTGGCTTTATATATATTTAATTAAGTATCAAAAGCAAATGTAATTGTTAAAATACACTTAAGAACACAAAGTAAAGGTATACATTTCACATTTCTTGTTTAGTTTTTTATTTATGGATAGCCAGGGGCACACTCCAACACAGACATCATCTACAAACGAAGCATTTCTGTTTAGTGATTTCGCTAGATCAGAGGCAGTAGGGATGAACAGGAATGTTCTCTTGATAAGTGCGTGAATTGGACCATCTGTACTTTTGGGTGTGAGGGAAAATGATTTTCATTAAGAATGTCAAGTAAAAGTTGTCAAAAATATAAATAGTAAAGTAAAGTACAGTACAGATACCCCCAAAAATACTTAAGTAGTACTGTAAAGTATTTTTACTTAAGTACTGAATAAACCCATCAGAGAGAAATGCCCTTCAGGCATGTCATTCTGGTTCTGTCCTTTATTAGGCCATACTGTTTGGTACTCAAGCCCTCGTCTCAGCATTAGTCAAACCCCCAAATTCTCTCAGAATTTTTTTTTATGCTAGGCATCGTGTGAATATTAATAGATGTTGTCTATACTGACAAACTTGGTGTAATGTAAGATTTTGTAACATGCTGTTGGAACTGTGTTGTGGGTACAGAGTATAACTGTCATGACAACCGCAGAATAAGTAGAAACAGTACTAGGTCAAACTCTTTCTCAAGAACATGAGTCATTCAAAGACAGAAAATATCAACCACAGCACTGGAAACTTAACACCATTGGCCATGTTAACTTAACCACACGCTCGGTAGGTAAACTACGTATTACGCTGATGATAGTTGACAGTTACACATTGTTTCTGAAATGAAACATTACATGCAAACGGTACCATGAGTTGTGTGCAATCCCTCCATGTGTGAGGACGTCGATTTGGCCCGCTTCCCTCCTGCAGTGTCTTCTGGGAGTAAAACTTGGGTTCCCACCATTTCCTCAGCATGTGTTTTACATCATCTGGTCAATAGCGTACAGCAGGGAGATACCATTAGAGGGTAGAATGCTCGCAAAGTAGCATTTATAACCACCTACAAATGTGCAGAAACACCTTTAACAAAATAGAGATGGTTTGGGCCCTATATGCTCCATATTTTCTATTTGAGTCTCAGCCAAGCCCAACAGCAGTATGAGGCCATTTAAACAAAACTGTCACACAACATGTTTTAACTATTTTTCTAATCATATTTAATCAATATGCTTCAGTTGTCAATCAATAAATTTTTCATCCAGTAATTTATTCTAGGTTTCTCAGCAGTGAGGAACAAAGCAACCACATCTCATCCTCTGCATCAGGTGAGTGTACTATAGCTCTGTACCCAGTTGGGTGATTTGAAGCACATCACTTTGTTGGGATAAAGTACCCTGATGGACATAGTTAGATAGAGTTCGGGAGAAAGTACCCTCATCCACCCACTCCACACTTTATCTCATCATAGAGCCAACAGAACACAGGCAGAACACAGGCAAGAACACAGTCAAGACATGTTCTGGAATTCAAAACCAATTCCAGATTCTTTAATGTACTTGTTCTCTCTCACTATCTCCGTTCCCCTCTTTCTCTCTCTATTTTTCCTTTATTCTCTCCTTTATCTGCTTTTACAGCTTGTAAGAGGATCAGTTGGAAAGAAAGGAGGAAAGTATTGATCTCCAGAGAACAGGGAAGTACTGCAATCTAACACACACATTGCAGTCAATAGCTTATCATGCCACTAAAAATAACATTCCCTCAGACAAATGTTTCCCACGACAAATAGATCTGACTGGTTTGAATTCAATGAAAACTTGATAAATAGAGAGACATGGAAATTAATAGACAGTGGGGGTGATGTTGTCAGAGGAATATACAAAGGGGAAAGGCATGATTGTGTGTGCAGAAAAGAGCAAGATACAATGCATTGGGAAAGTATTCAGACCCCTTCCCTTTTTCCACATTTTGTTACGTTACAGCTTTACTATAAAATATATTCAATAAAAAATGTCCTCATCAATCTACACAAAATACCCCATAATGACAATGCGGAAACAGGTTTTTAGAAATGTTCGCAAATGTATTCAAGTATTCAGACCCTTTGTTATGATCATCCTTGAGATGTTTATTACAACTTGATTGGAATCCACCTGGGGTACATTCAATTGATTGGACATGATTTGGAAAGGCACACACCTGTCTATATAAAGGTCCCACAGTTGACAGTGCATGTCAGAGCAAAAACCAAGCCATGAGGTCGAAGAAAATGTCCGTAGAGCTCCGAGACAGGATTGTGTCGAGGCACAAAACTGGGGAAAGGTTCCAAAACATGTCTGCAGCATTGAAGGTCCCCAAGAACACAGTGGCCTCCGTCATTCTTAAATGGAAGAAGTATTCCTATAGCTGGACGCCCGGCCAAACTGAGCAATTGGGGGAGAAGGGCCTTGGTCAGGGAAGTGACCAAGAACCCGATGGTCACTCTCACAGAGCTCCAGAGTTCCACTTTGGAGATGGCAGAACCTTCCAGAAGGACAACCATCTCTGCATCACTCCACCAATCAGACCTTTATGGTAGAGTGGCCAGACGGAAGCCACTCCTCAGTAAAAGGCACAAGACAGTTGACCTACAGTGCTGTGAAAAAGTATTTGCCCCCTTTCTAATCTTCTCTACTTTTGAATATTTTTGAAACTGAATGTTATCAGACCTTCAACCAAAACCTAATATTTGATAAAGACAACCTGAGTGAACAAATAACACCACATTGACATACTTATTTCCTTTATTTCATAAACAAAGTTATGCAAGACCCAATGCCCCTCTGTGAAGAAGTAATTCCCCTCCTTACACTCAATAACTGGTTGTGCCACCTTAAGCTGCAAGGACTCCAACCAAACGCTTCCTGTAGTTGTTGATCAGTCTCTCACGTCGTTGTGGAGGAATATTGTCCCACTCTTGCATACAGAATTGCTGTAACTCACCGCCATTTGTGGGTTTTCAAGCATGAACTGCTTGTTTGGACCACATGGGTCCCATTATGTTAACTAACCTCCAAACGAGCTTCAATACCATAGACTAGACTGTAACCTCTCCTTCCAGACTCATATCAAACATCTCCAATCCAAAATCAAATCTAGAATCGGCTTTCTATTTCGCAACAAAGCCTCCCTCACTCACGCCGGCAAACTCGTTGTTGGAGGTTCCGGACTGTGGACCGTCGTTGGAGGTTCCGGACTGTGGGCCGTCGTTGGAGGTTCCGGACTGTGGACCGTCGTTGGAGGTTCCGGACTGTGAAACGTCACCGGAAGCTCTGGACTGGGAACTGTCGCCGGAAGCTCTGGACTGGGATCTGTCGCCGGAAGCTCTGGACTGGGAACTGTCCCCGGAAGCTCTGGACTGGGAACTGTCGCCGGAAGCTCTGGACTGAAAACTGTCGCCGGACGCTCTGGACTGGGAACTGTCGCCGGAAGCTCTGGACTGGGGATCCTCGCCGGAAGCCTGGTACATGGGGCCGGCACTGGTGATACCGGGCTGGTGACACGCACCTCAGGGCGAGCGCGAGGAGCAGGCACAGGACGTTCTGGACTGTGGAAGCACACTGGAGGCCTGATGCGTGGGGCCAGTACAGGTGGCACCGGGCTGGTGACACGCACCTCAGGGCGAGTGCAGGGAGGAGGCACAGAACGTATTGGACTGTGGAGGCGCACTGGAGGCCTGATGCGTGGGACCGGTACAGGTGGCACCGGGCTGGTGACACGCACCTCAGGGCGAGTGCGGAGAGGAGGCACAGGACGTACTGGACTGTGGGGACGCACTGGAGGTCTGGAGCGTAGAGCTGGCACAATGCATCCTGGACATTTGACCACCTTCGCACGGCAAGGAAGCTGGCACAGGACGCACTGGGCTGTGAAGGCGCACTGGGGATACAGTGCGTAGAGCCGGCGCAGGATATCCTGGACCGAGGAGGCGCACTGGAGACCAGGTGCGCTGAGCCGGCACAACCCGTCCTGGACAGATGCCCTACTTTAGAGCGACAAGTGCGAGGAGCTGGCACAGAACGCACCGGGCTGTGAATGCGCACTGGAGACACAGTGTGTATCACCGCAAAACATGGTGCCTGACAGGTCACACGCTCCCCACGGTGAGTACGGGGAGTTGGTTCTGGTTCAAACTCTGGCTCCACCAACCACCCCGTGTCCACCCCCCAAAAAATATGTTTTAAGGCTGCCCCTCGGGCTTCCGTCGTGGCCGCGAACCCCGGTGTCGTCGTTGTTCCTCCCTCGCTGCTTCCGATCCTTTCCAGCCAGGATCTCCTCCCATGACCAGCATCCCTTACCGTCCAAGATATCCTCCCATGTCCAGGATGTCTGCTCCTCCTGGCCATGCTGCTTGATCCGTTTGTGGTGGGATATTCTGCCACGATCGTTATAAGGAGTGGACCGAGACGCAGCGTGGTATGTTTCCATCCTTTTATTTGGAAGAGAAACTCAAAGAACAAAAACAATAAAGCAAAAAGACCAAATGTGGAGCTCAAAGTAGTGCTCGCAGAAAACTATACCTAGACAAGATCCCACAAAGCACAAAGGGGAAATGGCTGCCTAAATAAATATGATCCCTAATCAGAGACAACGATAAACAGCTGCCTCTGATTGGGAACCATACCAGGCCAACATAGAAATATAATTACCTAGATGACCCACCCTAGTCACACCCCGACCTAACCAATATAGAGAATAAAAAGCTCTCTATGGTCAGAGCGTGACACTTTATCTTGGCCAGGTCGCATTTGTAAATGAGAACTTGTTCTCAACTAGCATACCTGGTTAAATTAAGGTGAAATAAAACATTTAAAAAATTATACCTGCGAAAACCAAACACCGCAGTCCACAGTAAGAACCTCATACCAACAGTCACGCATGGTGGTGATAGTGTGATGGTTTGGGATGCTTTGCTGCCTCAGAACCTGGACGACTTGCCTTGATTGAAGGAGCCAAGAATTCTGCTCGGTATCAGAGAATTCTACAGGAGAATGTTTGGCCATCCATCTGTGAGCTGAAGCTGAAGCGCAGCTGGGTCATGCAGCAAGACAATGATCCACAACACACAATCAGGTCTACATAAAAATGTCTAAAAGGAATGGCCTAGTCAATGTCCGGACCTAATCCCAATTGAGATGTTGTGTCAGGACTAGAAATGAGCTGTTCATGCTTGAAAACCCACAAATGTCGCTGAGTTACAGCAGTTCTCCGTGCAAGAGTGGGCCAAAATTCCTCCATAGCGATGTGAGCGACTGATCAACAACTACAGGAAGCATTTGGTTGCAGTCAATGCAGCTAAAGGTGGCACAACCAGTTATTGAGTGTAAGGGGGAAATTACTTTTTCACCCAGTGGAATTGGGTGTTGCATAACTTTGTCAATTACATAAATAAAAGTATCCATTTTTGGAGGTTATTTGTAAACTCAAGTTCCCTTAATCTAATATCAAAAATAGAGAAAATCAGAAAGGGGGCAAATACTTTTTCACGGCACTGTACAACACTATACAGAGTTATGAAGTCACTCTATGTCAGGAGAAACATGTCAAAACAATACATCTTACATATTGTTGTTCCCTTTTAACATGGGAATTAAACATCCAGAGGTTTGGGGATGATGTGATCTCTGAAAACAGGCGTTTCACACTAATTAAACTCGTCTTGGCTTCGTCTGCCAGCTCTGTCACTGCTGGACTACCAGGGGAACATTCTTCTCCCCTCTCCACTGACACTGGATGAGGAAAAGCAATGGTTCTGAACTTTTAGCCGAGCCAAACTCGACATGAGAGGTTCCAAGCGTTAACAGCTGCTAATTGGATACTGATGTGGACTTGACATCGTCTGATTCCAGCCAGTTGGGAGCTCTTGTTAGAAGCCCATGCAAATCTAGGGCTGAGAGAACGGCCTAAAAGACACAGTAAATGCTGTGGAAGATGGCTTTGCTATTTGAACATTGACTTTATGAGGACCAGAAAAAGCAACATTTGAAATGTTGGGTAGAAACAGAAACAAAACAAAAAAACACACTTAAATCAAATTGATTTAAATAGCCCTTCTTCCATCAGCTGATGTCACAAATCCTGTACAGAAACCTAGACTAAAACCCCAAATACCAAGCAATGCAGGTGTAGAAGTGCGGTGGATAGGAAAAACTCCTTCGAAAGTTTTGGTTTCAGCTTTTCATAGCTGATCATTCAGAGTTTCTCTACCGCACCTGCTGTCTCTAGAGAGTTGAAAACAGCAGGTCTGGGACAAGGTAGCATGTCCGGTAAACAGGTCAGGGTTCCATAGCCGCAGGTAGAACAGCTGAAACTGGAGCAGCAGCACGACCAGGTGGACTGGGGACCGCTAGGAGTCATGAGGCCAGGTAGTCCTGAGGCATGGTCCCAGGGCTTAGGTCCTCCTCAGAGATCATACTTAAATTCACACAGGACACAGGACACCGGATAAGACAAGAGAAATACTCCAGATATAACAGACTGACCCTAGCCCCCTGACACATAAACTATTGCAGCATAAATACTGGAGGCAGAGACAGGAGGGTTTGGGAGACATTGTGGCCCCGTCCGACGATACCCCGGACAGGGCCAAACAGGCAAGATATAACCCCACCCACTTTGCCAAAGCACAGCCCCCACACCACTAGAGGGATATCTTCAACCACCAACTTACTATCCTGAGACAAGGCTGAGTAGAGCCCTGAAGATCTCCCCCACTGCACAACCCAAGGGGGGGGGGGGGAGCCAACCCGGAAAGGAAGATCACGTCAGTCACTCAACCCACTGACGCACCCCTCCTAGGGACAGCATGGAAGAGCACCAGTAAGCCAGTGACTCAGCCCATGTAATAGGGTTTGAAGCAGAGAATCCCTGTGGAGAGAGGGGAACCGGCCAGGCAGAGACGGCAAGGGTGGTTCGTTGCTCCAGTTCCTCTCCGTTCACCTTCACACTCCTGGGCCAGACTACAGTCAATCATAGGACCTACTGAAGAGATGAGTCTTCAATAAAGACTTAAAGGTCGAGACCGAGTCTGCGTCTCTCACATGGATAGGCAGACCATTCCATAAAAATGGAGCTCTATAGGAGAAATCCCTGCCTCAAACTGTTTTCTTACAAATTCTAGGGACAGTAAGGAGGCCTGGGTCTTGTGACCGTAGCGTACGTGTGGGCATGTACGGCAGGACCAAATCGGAGAGATAGGTAGGAGCAAGCCCATGTAATGCTTTGTAGGTTAGCAGTAAAACCTTGAAATCAGCCCTAGCCTTAACAGCAGTGTAGAGAGGCTAGCACTGGAGTAATATGATCAAATTGACATTACATTACTCAGGACAAGTACTGCAAACAGGACAAATTGGTTGGATGGGTCCTGTGTGTGGTTGCCCATGATGAATTATGATTGGCTAGGGATATAGCCAATCACCTGATCATGGTTATCAGTTGCGTACTGCTGCAATGGAGAACAATGCCACATCATTTGTTACACACACTGATTACAGTTTTATGGCTGCTTATAGCATAAGCTATGTCATTCTCATGACAGTGTCAAATGACACAGACAGTCGCTTCATGAAGGACATCTCAGGGAAAGTGTCTTACAAGAAAAAGCTCCCGCCTTAAGTGATTGGATCTCATCTCAACATCTATTTTTCTCTATTACAGCTGACACAGCCAGACCTTAATTGCTGCTGACATGAGTGGGGAGTTTTAGCTGCTATGAATCACAGGGGTAGTGTGGTGACGGACAGATGGCGTCTCGGTGCTAAAGCCGATCTGAGCTGTGGGGGTTATTGATTGGCAGGCTCCTCAGCTCACCAAGCATTCAGGACGCCGGGTCAATGTGGATTTGATTTGCGCCACACAGAAATTAGTTGGATCTTAGCTGAAATGTACAGATGTATTTTGAGGAGGTTGCTGAGTGTGCAGGCAAGTAATTTAAGAGACATTGTGGATTTGATCAGAAGAACCTAACCAAGCATGAGTTATCTAGCTTATCCTGCAGGGAACACTTCTTTACACTTCTCCTCCCATCAGAAACCAGAGCCAACTATAATAGAATCAAGTCGTTGATTCCAGTTTTGCTAACTCATGAAAAACTGTGATGTGAGTAGGACTTTGCACAATCGATCTCCATCTTGAATCTCCCACTGTTGATATTTTTCCATAACACTGATTGGCTGAGGGAAGTAAAAAACTAAAGGATTCAGTCTTTCCAGTCAAACACGTCATCGATGACACCCAATATTGTTAGCCCAATACAAACTTTCCAGGCAGGTCCGTAAAGGTTGCTATTGTAAAATATGTGAGACAATGGTTGTTGTGCTTATTTAATCCATTTGAATCATTCCTGGATTTGAGTGCACCAATGTAGAACTAATGCAACACCCCAATATTATACCCTATTTGTCTAACCTGATGACACCAGTGAAACATTCAATCATGAGGTAATTTATATCCTTACAAAGGATGAGTTCTGCAGATATCTCATTATCGCTATTGTCACATCCCATAGCTGCACGGCTCATCACTAAATGTGCTATACCGTTACTATTGTATTCATAGATAGCGTGAACATACAGTAGCTATTTCAATCCAGTGTGAGTGCACATAATTGAACTCAGAATGAATTTGTTCTGACACGTCCAGGTATTGGCATGAATTTATTCATAACATTTGACATGATACAGGCCAAACAAGAACCCCCTCTCCCCTGGAAAACAGATATTTTTCTACACATCCTTATACACTCCCTTGGGCATTGTAGTTGTGTCGTTTTCTCTGTGGGCCTCGTCCCAATCGTAAATTCGACACAATATATAACTCAATAAAATAGAACCGCTATCATCCAGCCCATAATGCACGGAAAGAATGTGCACCTTGTCAGCGAGTGACACGTAAATCCTAATAAATGTGCTGGCCCGCCAAGGCACTGCAAGATAAATGGACGCATCCCCCATCCTCTGTCAAGGTTAGCGAGGAAAGATGCACTTTATTGGATATTCAAACTTATTTTCCATCGCCAACTCGATCACCAAGATATCTGTGTGGAAACATCCTGATGTGTCGTCCCTGGCAGGGTGAAGGAGGATAGCACAGGGAAGGCGAATCATGGAATCTGGGAGGGTGCGTGAACGGCGGTGAACCGGGACCGACAGTTGAGCAATGACAGCAGACAGGGTGGGCCGCCCGGTCGCCCTTGAGCTGGCCAATCATGAGCGGTGGGCTGTTTGTTAGGCGGACACACAGATCACAATGCTGTAATTACCAGTCAGGGAGCTGAATGGAGGAGAGCTTATAGTCGACACTGACTCAACCGCCGTTGAGTAATGCCATAGGGTTGGAAACAGTGCTGACACCTTGGCTTTGAGGTGAGCCCGGGTCCAAGACTGTCCAATCAGGCAAACAAAGAAATTCCACATCAGATGAAGAGAGGAGAAGGAAAAAATGTGTCTACAGCGCCGAAAATTTTGAAAAAAAACTATATTTCAAATTGCAACCTACTTATTCAACACTCAACTTACTTTTCTTTGATAAAACCTAATATTTAACATAATACAGTACCAGTCAAAAGTTTGGACACACCTACTCATTCAAGGGTTTTCTTTATTTTTACTATTTTGTACAATGTAGAAGAATAGTGAAGACATCAAAACTATGAAATAACACATATAGTAACCAAAAAAGTGTTAAACAAATCAAAATATATAGATTCTTCAAAGTAGCCAACCTTTTCCTTGATGACAGCATTTCACACTCTTGGCATTCTCTCAACTTCATGAGGTAGTCACCTGGAATTCATTTCAATTAACAGGTGTGCCTTGTTAAAAGTTAATTTGTGGAATTTCTTTCCATCTTAATGTGTTTGAGCCAATCAGTTGTGCTGTGACAAGGTAGGGGCGGTATACAGAAGATAACCCTATCTGGTAAAAGACCAAGTCCATATTATGGCAAGAACAGCTCAAATAAGCAAAGAGAAACAACAGTCCATCATTACTTTAAGACATGAAAGTCAGTCAGTATGAAAAGTTTCAAGAACTTTGAAAGTTTCTTTAAGTGCAGTCGCAAAAACCATCAAGTGCCATGATGAAACTGGCTCTCATGAGGACCGCCACAGGAAAGGAAGTACCAGAGTTACCTCTTCTGCAGAGGATGAGTTCATTAGAGTTACCAGCCTCAGAAATCGGCAATTAACTGCACCTCAGATTGCAGCCCAAATAAATGGTTCACAGAGTTCAAGTAACAGACACATCTCAACATCAAATGTTCAGAGGAGACTGCATGAATCAGGCATTCATGATTGAATTGCTGCAAAGAAACCACTACTAAAGAACACTAATAATAATAAGACACTTGCTTGGGCCAAGAAACACAAGCAACGGACATTAGACCGGTGGACATCAGTCCCTTGGTCTGATGAGTCCAAATTTGAGATTTTTGGTTCCATCCACCGTGTCTTTTTGAGACACATAGGTGAACAGATGATTTCCACATGTGTGGTTCCCACCATGAAGCATGGAGGAAAAGATGTGATGGTGTGGTGGTGCTTTGCTGGTGACACTGTCAGTGATTTATTTAGAATTCAAGCCACACTTAACCAGCATGGCTACCACAGCATTCTGCAGCAATATGCCATCCCATTGTGTTGGGCTTAGTGGGACTATCATTTGTTTTTCAACAGTACAATGACCCAACACACCTCCAGACTGTGAAAGGGCTATTTTACCAATAATTATAGTGATAGAGTGCTGCATCAGATGACCTGGTCTCCACAATCACCCGACTTCAACCCAATTGAGATGGTTTGGGATGAGTTGGATGGCAGAGTGAAGGAAAAGCAGCCAACAAGTGCTCAGCATATGTGGGAACTCCTTCAAGACTGTTGGAAAAGCATTCCTCATGAAGCTGGTTGAGATAATGCCAAGAGTTTGTAAAGCTGTCATTTTATTTGTATTTATTTAGCCAGGCAAGTCAGTTAAGAACACATTCTTATTTACAATGACAGCCTAGGAACAGTGGGTTAACTGCCTTGTTCAGGAGCAGAATGACAGATTTTTTACCTTATCAGCCCAGGGATTTGATCTAGCAACCTTTTGGTTGCTGGCCCAACACTCTAAACACTAGGCTACCTGCCGTCATTAAGGCAACTTTTTTGGTTACTACACGATTCCATATGTGTTATTTCATAGACGTGATGTCTTCATTATTATTCTACAATGTAGAAAATAGTAAAAATAAAGAAAAACACTTGAATGAGTAGGTGTGACCAAACGTTTGACTGGTACTGTATATGCACCAAGTGTGTACCAAGTAGATTTTTGCTATGCAATGTGAATATGCATGAGGCGCATGAGGTGTTGAAAGCAATTTAGAAGCTTTCATTCAATTCAAATCACATTGATCACAAATCACATTGATCTGTCAAATTCGTTATTTGATTTCAGACAAATTTAATAGAATATGTTGAATGAACCAAAGCGTAATTTTGGATCATACCGATCAGAAAAGCACTTCGGATGAACAACAGTGCATCCTACTCTTTTATTTAAAAAAAATTACAGTGCACCTGTATGAAGACTGTAAACGGATACACACAATATACTAAATTGACTTTCTAGGAACTAAGTGCATAATTTAGGGTCTGACCAACTTCAGTTGAACCAAAATGCAGGCCTTTCCCATCCTAAAACCAACATGGAGACTAATGTTTAAATGTCTGCAACCAGGACTAACTGCTCTCAGAACACAGACCTTTCTGCTTTGATGAGATCTGCACTTACCAGCAGGCCAATGAGACATCTAATTTCATCCACTTCAATGTGATGAACCCAGCATTTCATTGAGACCTTATCTAACACAGTGACATACACTAAACAGTGTTGCTCGACTTCAGTATCTTCAATCATCCAACCAGCATCCAGAACTCAATATGATGTCTGTCTCTCAGTTGACTGCCTCTATGGTTCCCTCAACTTCCCTGATTACAGGAAGCAGTGCATAACAACACCATCGCTACTTCAGTGTTGACTCTGTGACTTCCATCCAATGAATACGCAAACAGAAACCTGATATATACCTAAGTAATGCTTGCATATGAACCATGTAAAACTTCAAATGCATTCCACTTTTACATATGTATCGGTTTCCGTGCTCACACCACACCTAACAAATGTAACTGACACCAGCTGTGAGAATCAAAGTTAAAAAGTTATTTTTTCACTGGACCAAAGAGACTGACAACCATACAAAGTGAAATAAAAACACACTTTAAAGTGGAACTGACAGCATTTTAGCAACATGAAATCGTATTCAAATCTGTTCATATACAGTGCATTCGCAATGTATTCAGACCCCTTGACTTTTTCCACATTTTGCTAAATTACAGCCTTATTCTAAAATGGATTAAATCGTTTTTTCCCCTCATCAATCTACACTCAATACCCCAAGTATTCAGACCATTTACTCAGTACTTTCTTGAAGCACCTTTGGCAGCTTATTACAGCCTTGAGTCTTGTGTATTTGGGGAGTTTCTCCCATTCTTCTCTGCAGATCCTCTCAAGCTCTGTCAAGTTGGAGTGTTGCTGCACAGCTATTTTCAGGTCTCTCCAGAGATGGGGTTCAAGATCGAGCTCTGGCTGGACCACTCAAAGACAATCAGAGACTTGTCCTAAATCTACTCCTGCGTTGTCTTGGCTGTGTGCTTAGGGTCATTGTCCTGATGGAATGTGAACCTTCACGCTAGTCTGAGGTCCTGAGCGCTCTGGAGCAGGTTTTCATCAAGGATCTCTTTGTACAATGCTCCGTTCATCTTTCCCTCTATCCTTAATAGTTCCCCAGTCCCTGCCCCTTGAAAAACATCCCCACAGCATCATGCTGCCACCACCATGCTTTACCATAGGGATGGTGCCAGGTTTCCTCCAGACATGACGCTTGGCATTCAGGCCAAAGAGTTCAACCTTGGTTTCATCGGACCAGAGAATCTTGTTTCTCATGGTCTGAGAGTCCTTTTGATGCCTTTTGGCAAACTCCAAAACGGCTTCTGTCTAGCCACTCTACCATAAAGTCCGGATTGGTGGAGTGCTGCAGAGATGGTTGTTCTTCTGGAAGGTTTTCCCATCTCCACAGAGGGACTCTAAAGCTCTGTCAGAGAGACCATCGGGTTCGTGGTCACCTCCCTGCCCAAGGCCCTTCTCCCCCAATTGCTCAGTTCTTGGAAGAGTCTTGGTGGTTCCAAACTTCTTCCATTTAAGAATGACGGAGGCCACTGTGTTCTTGGGGACCTTCAATGCTGCAGACATTTCTTGGTTTCCTTCCCCAGATCTGTGCCTCATCACAATCCTGTCTCGGAGCTCGAGGACAATTCCTTCGACCTCATGGCTTGGTTTTTGCTCTGAGATGCACTGCCAACTGTGGGACCTTACATAGACAGATGTGTTCTTTACCAAATCATGTCCAATCAATTGAATGTACAACAAATGGAATCCAATCAAGTTGCAGAAACATCTCAAGGATGATCAATGGAAACAAGATGCACATGAGCTCAATTTTGAATCTCATAGCAAAGGGTCTGAATACTTATGTTTTTTTATTTTTAATACATTTGCAAACATTTCTAAAAACCTGTTTTCACTTTGTCATTATTGGGTATTGTGTTTATTTACTGCAGTGTCTATCAACTGTCCAGACGCACGGCTGCTTTCACACTATAGAACTTTCACAAATACCTTACTCTACTTAATTTCCAACCATTCTATGAAAGTATGAAAATGTGAACATTGTCATATCTAAGTGCCTGCTTCTCAGAAAAAAAGGCATCATATTCTTCCTGGGGGTGTATATGAAAACATTTTAATTTCATGTTGCTAAAACGCTGTTAGTTCCACTTTAACACCTGCTTATAATGCTATTACTTGTTATAAGCATGTATGCACCTTTATAATGTCTTATTGTAGGGCTTATAATGTGTTGACTTCCTGATCCTTTCCACAGATTCTGATCCTTTCCACAGATTTCATTTAAAGAAATGCTCTGGAACTTTGGCGACTACAAACTATTTTTGAAAGGATTCTGTTTTGGGCTGGATGGGTCAATGTGTATGTAGTTCATACATGCAAAATCTATGAGCAGAATTACTGTATTACCTCAATTAGCCACAAAGTCCCTAGTTTGAAAGTGTATGTTTTCTGTAAGCTGTGCTGCGCCATTTTCTTTACATTTTCTCCCACGTGGGCCACCCCCTAGCAATTTGAGTTCTAGCCAATGAGCTTCATACCCTCACCATTGGAGTGACAGCTAGCAAGATGCACACACAGCAGAGTGAGAATGAGAACAATGACAGGGTGCACATATCTGCACATACCTGTATATGAGTGCTACTTTCAAGACCACTGGCTAAAAAGTAAACAAAAGTACCGGAGAATCTCTTTAATTTTACTAATGTTCTTTTTGGGCAAAGATGTAGCAAAGATGACAGGCAAGTAATTTACTTATCCTATAATGTTAATTGAAACTCTCCATAACTAAGCCACAAAGGATTGACTGGGGTTGAAAACCCGACCACACATCAATTTAGTATGTTTCATGTATAATCCTTTTTCGCTGGCTGGTTGATTAAAAATGAAGCAGACAATGATAATGATTTGTCCTAATATGTTTGAGGACTCTGCGATTTTAAAAGTGTAGTTTGACATCATTTTGTACTTTCTGAATTAAAGGGTCTGCTTTGTGTCTGAGGAACATGGGCTTCAAATAAGCACTTGACATAATATTAACTCAAGGCAACATCTGACGTGCGATAGGTATTCGTAACTGGTTAGTGGTTATTCATTTTTACATGCATCTGGATTGCAAAACGCCCAAAAATGAAGAAAATCACACAAACAACAATGTGTTTTCGACAAACTTACCTTCCCATTACTGCTCTGTTGTTTTGGGTCAGCTTATTGAAGCAACTTGGACAACTTTGGCTTTATCAAATTTTAAAGAGAAAACTGAGGGAGGAAGGAAGCAACAGGCTACTTTCACTGGGCTAACGGCAACTTTGGCACTGAGTAGAAGGGCTGTATTGCCCCAGCTGAGGTGGATATTGAAAGCACAATATAATAACAGACAGCACAATACATTACAGGGCTTCTAGAATTTCATTTGCCTCAGATACAGTGGAGCATACAGAGATTCAATAAACCATGTTCTTTCCTAGGGTGGAAACTGTTTGGCCGGCATTCATTAGTTCTCCTTCACCGCAGCAATTAATGTTTTAGCACCTTAAAATCTCTCTGTGTGCGTTCAACTTTATTCCCAATTACACCAAATTAAGACCAATGACTATGGCTATCCAGTAACACAAGTGGCATATTGAATTCCAAATTCATAACCAATGTCAAGTATCTTTACTCCAGTAAATCAGTAAGGAAATAGTCCTGAATATCTCTCAGGAAAAGTCATTACTTTGCCCTTGTGATTGTACATTCCAGACATGTATGATTGCTGTATCATGAGTCATGGCAACAGTCTCTTGTTGATGACATCAGCGAGATATGGGTCAATTTTTCAAAGGCCCGGTTGTCTTGTGACTGAGACCACTCACTTAATTCATCATCCAAAGTGCACTGCACTACTGATAACAACAAGCCTGCTCAGCCAGTCAGCACAAACCTATTAAAGTTGTTTTGTTATCTAAAAAGCCAATTACTGTAACATAGAGCACTAGCCACCACTTCAAATCAATGGACTGGATGAAGGTATTACTTCTTAGGTAACTTAATGCAGGTTCCTCGCCCATTTCCCCTACCAGACGGCTTTATTTTGACTAACTTGAGATTCCCTCTTGTAATGCTACTCTTCTCTTTCCTGTGGTGTGTTTTAGAATGGGGTTGGTACTGGGGTATGTCTTCTACCATCATACTGACATCTGGAATTATTGAAGAAGAAACCTGTAACAATAATGATATACCATAGATTCATGTGATTTCCTGTCGAACCCCTTGAAACAATTTGACACCGGTTTTGCAATCCTTTGTATGGGTGATTTTTAAGCAATGGGCTCAGTTAGTTACATGAACAGGACAGGAAGAAAAACATACTGCGTTAGCTCAGTACTTGAATCATCTTACAGTAATGTCACAAGTATATACAGTAGATGGTCAGGTGGAATCCTTTTCAATTGTGTTTGCGCTACAGACGACTATGTTGGTCCACTAATACAGAACTATAAAAGGCCAAGTATACTACTTTCGTGGGAAACAACAAAAAATATTCAGATTTTCCAGGGGCGCTGCAGCGTCCTCAGCACCTCTACTTCCCACGACTATGACTGAAGACACCACTCGGCAGTGAAAACCGACGTCAAACAAAAAGGATTGCCTTTTGTCAAATTATTGGCAATCTTCTTTCATTTAGTCTTGATCCCTATTCTTGGTCTAAGGACAGCCTACAAATACACAATAAAGCCTCTCATAAAGTCGGCCTGGAGTTGAATAGAGGAAGTGTGTAAACAATCGGGACTCATACTGTGGCTGATCTGGGAATTCTCCCAATGCCGGAGGAGATGTTCGGAATGAGAGGAAAGACGGGTGACTTTATTTCCTGTTTTTGTAACCCGCACTCAATTCACCAAAGCTTGCCTAAAGTGACAGTTCCATTGACAGCGCTGGTGAAACATTGAACTGGACATTGAACACACATCACAACAAGAGCTGAAAGAAATGATCCTACTCTGCTGTCGTTTGTTGATGTAAAAAGTTGCAAAACTCGACGGGATTGCAATTGTTTAAAAGATAGTACTGGCAAGGTCCACCTGCTCCTTATTTTCTGAATACAAATAATGCCAAAACGTTGCTGGAAAAATCCAGAAAAGGGCAAACTCAAATAGATGGATGCAATCCGCATCACGCCTTCCACGCTCTCTCTCCTTCTCTCTCCCTATCCCTGGGGTTAGACTGTCTACCAGTTGGATTCCAGCAGACTTGGGCCGGGGGTCATTTGTCATCCTTCATTTCTCCTTTGATCCCGCTGCAAATATCTGTTCTCCAAAGCTCCTCTATTCAACCATTCCCATCAGCCTTTTGTAATTAAGACCAGGCTTCTTTCTGGGGATTTTCCTCTTTTCTTTTTTTTTTTACTATCCAGCTGTCTCTGCAAGTCCCAGCATAATCTTTTTCGGACCCTAGCGTGAGTGAACAAAATACCCTTCATTTCAGTTCCCTCATCTGTGAAAAAAAACGACCGGCCCTAGCATGTTTGTGCCAATGGGCAGTGCAGTTGTTTTGTCCCTTAACAGGCCCACCTTGGGCTTCCAGTGATGTCATTTCCTATTAAAAGACTAGCTCTCGATAAAGAGCAGAGGACTCTTAATAATATCTGTGTCCAAAAATATGAAAGTCTTTATTTGGGACTAAATCATTATTGGTGAAGTATACAGGAGGTTCTGATTTGCTTGGAGGGACGGGGGGTAAATCCCCTCTTGTGCGCTGTTCACTTACCCCTTATAGGTTGTAAAGGTTTAATCATTCCAGGGGATCTCATTCAAAGAGGACTGTACATAATGACTCATGCTGAGCCCAACTTGCCAGGGAAGCTTTCCAGACAGAATTATGACTCCAGAGTACTGTATGCAGCATGTTGTTTGCCATTAGTTTGCCCATGCCTCCAACCAGTCTTTTGATTTATTCAAAATATTACCCAATAAACGTGTTTTTCGACTGTACAGTATCTACATGATATATCTGCATTGACCCCCCACTAACTCTTTTGACTCGTCACATACACTGCTGCTACTGTTTATTATCTATCCTGTTGCCTAGTCACCCCTACCTATATGTGGGGTCCTGAGTTGTGCATCGGTCTAAGGCACTGCATTTCAGTGATAGAGGCATCACTACAGACCCTGGTTCGATCCCGGGCTGTATCACAACCGGCTGGAGTCATATAGGGCGGCGCACAATTGGCCCAGCGTCATCCGGGTTAGGGTTTGGCCGGAGTAGGCCGTCATCGTAAAATAAGAATTTGTCCTTAACTGACTTGCCTAGTTAAATAAAAATATGCACCGATCTACCTCAATTACCTCAGACTCCTGCACATCAACTTGGCACTGGTACCCCGTGTGTATAGCCTTGTTATCATTACTGATTGTGTATTTATTCCTTGTGCTGGTATCTTTCTATAATTGTTCTATGTTTGTTGCGTTATTGTATTTAGAGGTAGGTGAAGGAGTCAAGCGCAGGAGAGCAGAGATGTCCAAGTAGCGTCTTTTAATAGGCAAGACCACAACAATAAGGTCAGGTACAATACCAAATAAACACCCACGACAAAAGAGAACACAGCTACTCACGGAAGGAGGAAAAACAACGCTCCTTAAACTTATACACAATCGGTATATACGTGAAAATAACTGAGGCACAACCTCAACGAGCAACATGACCAGAATAATCCCGCACTAACCTAAGCAGGCAACAGGGGTAATTATACACACAGAAATAAAGCAAATGAAACCAGGTGTGAAAGAACCAAAGACAAAACAAACGGAAAAGGAAAAATGGATCGGTGATGGCTAGTAGGCCGGCAACGCCGACCGCCGAGCACCTCCCGAACAGGGAAAGGAACCACCTTCGGTGGAAGTCGTGACAATGTTTCTCTCTGCATAGTTGGGAAAGGCCTGTAAGGAAGCACATCACCGTTAGTCTACCGGTTGTTTACGAAGAATGTGATAAATAAAATGATTGGATTTTACCAGCTGCTGCTAAGTGATGTATAGTGGTTATGAATATGTTTTATGTTGGCATATGTGTTATTATGTCTCCATTATGTGTTATCTCTCTGCTGTGTCACCCTATTTAATTTCCCCCCTTGCAACTGACCTTCATTGAACAATGGGGCCTGGTGACTGAAAGGTTCCCTGCCCTTTCTGCATGGATGATGGAAGCTCCCACAATGATCTACCTGGCCTCTGTCACCTTGTGTGTGAGTGCTGCAGTGAGACTGACATCTGTTGAGTGTGGGTGCCTGGTTCGTTAACAACTAATACAGGAAGTAGTCAAACCGATGCACCGGTCCTTTTTGCCCTACGTTTGGCATTACATTTGAATGATGATTCGTCCATTATTCAAACCTCTTAGTAACGTCTCCATGGTTTGATCTGCACATCACCTGCTCCTGGCCAATGACGATCAAGGAGCTGCCCTGAAGGAGCCGATGGAGGGTGGCATTATTTCTTGAGATTACAATCTTGCAAATACAGATAATCTGCATATGAGTTAGCAAAGGGGGATGTGGAAGAATGCTGAGATTTTAAATGAAATAAGCAATTCTGATAAGCAAGTCCATTCACATAACGAACTCTACAGCAAAGGCAAGATACTGAGACATAGAAAGACATAAGGATAACCATATATGGTAAGGATACAGATATAGCTCTTATCATACATACAGTATATATACGTCAATCAACATAATAGATGTATGATTACGGGAACTCATATATAAAGATATGGAAGCCTATGGTCCTCAGCTCTTAGAGAATTATTCATAAACATTTGAAACCATTAACGAATTAAAATGAAAGCCATTGTTCAATATGACAGAGAAGAAGGGCGTGTTTTCCTTTTTGCCCTGCTGGGAAATGATGTTGACAAGAGAGAGCAATGCCTCTTGACTCATCAGAGATAGAACATTCCAAACCTGTCAGTGTATCAGTGTATTTGGGGTGGCAGGTATGCCTAGTGGTTAGAGCGTTGAGCCAGTAACCGAACAGTTGCTGGATCGAATCCCCGAGCTGACAAAGTAAAAATCTGTCGTTCTGCCCCTGAACAAGGCAGTTAACCCACTGTTCTCCGGGAGGCTGTCATTGTAAATAACAATTTGTTCTTAACTGACTTGCCTAGTAAAATAAAGGTTAATTTATTGTTATTATTTTTTAAATCAGACACGCTCACATACACAAACAAATGCTTGGAGATATGCATACACAGACAGACAGAGACAAAGACAGAAAAATATATACTCATTGATCCCTTTGCTTGTTTGTTCTGAAACCTTTCCTCTTTCCTTTTCACACAATCCGAAACACATTTACTGGGTCACGTGAGGAGATGAGCAAATCTCCTTACTCAAAATTGCTTCAAGAACATAATAAACTGTTTATAACTATGATAGCTTTCTTGATCTCTCTAATGCTAGTACTGTACCGATTAAAGTCTATGCAAATTCTTAAAAAACAAGGGTGGTATCAATCACCGAAAATGAGATTCAGACCCTTTAAAGTCGTGACGTCATAACCTCTAGCATAACATATGGATTCTTTAAAGGAGCGGGAAAAAAACTGTCTCCAACATTTCCCAGAAGCCAGAGCTGGTATCAATTAGCATCTGTTGGAGAAGATAGCTCTCTTTGATAATAGCAGTGCCCAGCGAGAAAGCCACAAAAATCCTTCCCCACCACATCAGTAATCTCTGACAACCTTCTGGTCTTTATGATGCTTACATAACTCACCATCATTAGTCATGTTCCATGAGCCATGTGTTCAACTAATTGACAATAATGGCAACAATAAGGATAAATTGCAAAAGCTGTGGAAAGTAACACACGTCCCAGATCTTTGTATTCTCTGCGTTCGTCAAACCTTTTCCAACAAATGTTATCGGCAATATGTTTGCTCGTTTTTCTTTTTGGTCAAATAAAATTATGAGCTTTAATATTTCTAGCAGATGGAATGCTCTCTTTGTGTGTGTGTGTGTGTGTGTGTGTGTGTGTGTGTGTGTGTGTGTGTGTGTGTGTGTGTGTGTGCGTGCGTGCGTGCGTGTGTGCGTGCGTGCATGTGATGTTTTTGCCTCTGTAACTAATGTTACTCAGCAAAGTCTCATAACACATATCAGGTCGCAGATCTGTATACCCAGCAGGACTGTAAACAACAAGGAATTCGTTCCTATTATTCTTGACCCGTCCAATCAAAATCACCCCAGCATCCATCCATGCGTATTTGGATGTTTCATAGATTGAATCCAGTCAGCATTTGATCTATTTTGATCCCTCAGGTTCTTGACAGTTCTACTGATCACAGATCACATGTTTGGATCAATCCTCCTACACACAATATTTTCCTTCCTTCCACATTTTCTCCCATATGCAGCAGTTTGCCAGATGATGGCATCAGTTGCCTGATGAATGGGAAGGACCTCTGGCCCCGGTTGCATTTCAACTAAGTGGAGGGAAGAGAAAAGAGCATACACTGCAGGCGATGACAAGCATCGAACAATTCATCACAAACCCAATCTCCTCAGAACAGGTAACACCTCGACATCAAACTGTGACCTGTCAGCCTTAAAGCCTACAGCCACATCTTTATTTTACGTATCAACATATTTCCTGAGATGGTTTAGAGGTCCTGATTGGGTGAAATTTCAAAATCACCACTACATAGAGGCATTCCATTAAGACAGCTACAGAGGGAGAGTCAGGTTGCATCCAAAATGACACCATATTACCTATTTAGTGCACTACTTTTGACTAGAGCCCTGTCAAAAGTAGGGCACAGTGTAGGGAATAGGGGGCCATTTGGGAAGAAGCCTGACTCTCTCTCTGCAGCTGTGGTAATGAATGCCTGTATGTAGTGGTGATTTTGAAATTTCACCCAATCAGGACCTCTAAACCATCTCAGGAAATATGTTGATATGTAAAAGAAGGATGTGGCTGTAACCCATATGGTATCCAAACGCAGTGAGAGCTGATTTGCCTACACTGAAGGGGTTAACACTAGCCAGAACTGGGTTGTCATGCACCAGGGCACCAAAGAATTATGATCAAGTGGGTCATGGTTTAACAGTGGAGCTGCTGGGAATTGGTCAACATAGCCTTTTGTGGAGCATTTGAAGTCAAACTGTTTGCTTTTAACAGTACTGATTCATAAGCAGAATGTGTGACACAAAGCATAATGTATATTTGGAGCATTCAGGTGTGCCGACGCTACTAACGGTTTTCTAGGAATGGGTGTGCTTATCTCGGTGTACAGTGCATTTGGAAAGAATTCAGACCCCTTGACTTTTTCCACATTTTGGAATGTTATTATTCTAAAATGGATTAAATAAATAAAAATATTTGTCAATCTACAAACAATACCCCATAATGACAAAGCAAAAACAGGTTTTTCACATACTGTAAGTATTCAGAACCCTTGCTATGAGATTCGAAATTGAGCTCAGGCGCATCCTGTTTCCATTGATCATCCTTGAGATGTTTCTACCACCTGTGGTAAATTCAATTGATTGGACATGATTTGGAAAGACACACACCTGTCTATATAAAGGTCTCACAGTTGACAGTGCATGTCAGAGCAAAAACCAAGCCATGAGGTCGAAGCAATTGTCCAATGAGGTCCGAGACAGGATTGTGTCGAGGCACAGATCTGGGGAAGGGTACCAAAAATGTCTGCAGCATTGAATGTCCCCAAGAACACAGGGGCCTCTGTCATTCTTAAATGGAAGAAGTTTGGGACCACCAAGACTCTTCCTAGAGCTGGCCGCCCAGCCAAACTGAGCAATTGGGGGAGAAGGGCCTTGGTCAGGGAGGTGACCAAGAACCCGATGGTTACTCTGACAGAGCTCCAGAGTTCCTCTATGGAGATGGGAGAACTTTCCAGAAGGACAACCATCTCTGCAGCCCTCCACCAATCAGGCCTTTATGGTAGAGTGGCCAGACGGAAGCCACTCCTCAGTAAAAAGCACAGGACAGCCCGCTTGGAGTTTGCCAAAGGGCATCTAAAGGACTCTCAGACCATGAGAAACAATATTCTCTGATCTGATGAAACCAACATTGAACTCTTTGACCTGAATGACAAGCGTCACCTGGCACCATCCCTACGGTGAAGCATGGTGGTGGCAGCATCATGCTGGTGGGGATGTTTTTCAGCGGCAGTGACTGGGAGGAGAGTCAGGATCAAAGGAAAGATGAATGGAGCAAAGTACAGAGAGATCCTTGATGGAAACCTGCTCCAGAATGCTCAGGAACTCCGACAAGGGCGAAGGTTCACCTTCTAACACGAAAACAACCCTAAGCATATAGCCAAGACAACACAGCAGTGGCTTCGGGACAAGTCTCTGAATGTCCTTGAGTGGCCAAGCCAGAGCCCGGACTTGAACCCGATCGAATATCTCTGGAGAGACCTGAAAATAGCTGTGCAGCGACGCTCCCCATCCAACCTGACAGAGCTCATTTTCTGTTTCCATCCTGTCGCATGTAGCCAACAATATAACTCTGTCATTGTCATAGAGATTGATCTGAGGACGTCATCCAGTCTCCATTACATAGCATATTTCCCCTAAATTTCACAGAATGAAATCAACTGTGTTCAAATGAGCTAGTTAGATGTAGACACATTGACCTTTCACAAACATCATCTATCATAGGTCAGACATAACAAAAAAAAATATGCGCACAGAATATCACACTGCATCCCATTGTCAAGGAGTGAATGAGATGATCACATTTCCTTGTAGCCTATGCATCTGTGTTCAAACCTTGTCATCAGTGCTGACCGTGGGGACCAGCATACTGTACACCCTGGAGTGTGTGTGGTCTGATAACTTTGAGTGATTAGGAGGGATGTACTGTGATGTGTGTGATGGGAATGGCCCAGTACAGGATCTGCTGTAGCAGAGTGAGGGATGAAGGAGAACGAGGGTGGAGTGGGGGTGACGGTAACGTTCATTACACGCTCTGCTGCTCACACACAACGGCATCTCAGACACAGAGCCATCACTCACACACGTCCCCACAGGGGGAGCCGGGACACAGACACATCCACACGTAGGCTGCACACACATGCACTCACGTACACACACACATGCACATGTCAGTACACACACACACACATACAGACACACACACACAAGGCAGGACCTTCAAGGGGCTCCAGTCCTCACTTTCTCTACTCCTAAGGGATTCCTTAGATATTTCAAGCAAATCAAATGTTCTTTATTGCATTTCATAGCTCAATTATCTCAACGGCTAGAAGTTTGCACTGGACCTCTTAAGATTATTCAGAGTAGTTCTACATATTATAAAACAGGGAATTTCTCTGTGTGGTTCTATCAAAATTATGCCAAATTGAATACTATAAATAGTTTTTTATTTAACATTTTTATTTCACCTTAATTTAACCAGGTAGGCCAAGATAAAGCAAAGCAGTGCGACAAAAACAACAACACAGAGTTACACATAAACAAACGTACAGTCAATAACACAATAGAAAGATCTATGTACAGTGTGTGCAAATGTAGAAGAGTAGGGCGGTAAGGCAATAAATAGGCCATAGAGGCAAAATAATTACAATTTATCATTAACACTGGAGTGATTGATGTGCAGATGATGATGTGCAAGTAGAGATACTGGGGTGCAAAAGCAAGAGGGTAAGTAATAATATGGGGATGAGGTAGTTGGGTGTGCTATTTACAGATTGGCTGTGTACAGGTACAGTGATTGGTAAGCTGCTCTGACAGCTGATGCTTAAAGTTAGAGAGGGAGATATAAGACTTCAGCTTCAGTGATTTTTGCAGTTCGTTCCAGTCATTGGCAGCAGAAAACTGGAAGGAAAGGCGGTCAATGGAGGTGTTGGTTTTGGGGATGACCAGTGAAATATATCTGCTGGAGCGCATGCTACAGGTGGGTGTTGCTATGGTGACCAGTGAGCTGAGATAAGGCGGGGCTTTACCTAGCAAAGACTTATAGATGACCTGGATCCAGTGGGTTTGGCGATGAATATGTAGCGAGGGCCAGCCAACGAGAGCATACAGGTCGCAGTGGTGGGTAGTATATGGGGCTTTGTTGACAAAACGGATGGCACTGTGATAGACTACATCCGGTTTGCTGAGAAGAGTGTTGGAGGCTTTTGTAATTTTGTAAATTACATCGAGTCAAGGATCGGTAGGATAGTCAGTTTTACGAGGGTGTGTTTGGCAGCATGAGTGAAGGAGGCTTTGTTGCGAAATAGGAAGCTGATTCTAGATTTCATTTTGGATTGGAGATGCTTAATGTGAGACTGGAAGGAGAGTTTACAGTCTAACCAGACACCTAGGCATTTGTAGTTGTCCACATATTCTAAGTCAGAACCGTCCAGAGTAGTGGTGCTAGTCGGGCGGGAGGGTGCGGGCAGCGATCGGTTGAAGAGCATGCACTTAGTTTTACGAGCATTTAAAAGCAGTTGGAGGCCATGGAAGGAGTGTTGTATGGAGTTGAACCTCGTTTGGAGGTTTGTTAGCACAGTGTCGAAAGAAGGGCCAGATGTATACAGAATGGTGTAATCTGCATAGAGGTGGATCAGAGAATCACCAGTTGCAAGAGCGACATCATTGATATATACAGAAAAAAGAGTCGGCCTGAGAATTTAACCCTTTGGCACCCCCATAGAGACTGCCAGAGGTCCGGACAACAGGCCCTCTGATTTGACAAACCAAACTCTATCTGAGAAGTAGTTGGTGAACCAGGCGAGGCAGTCATTTTAGAAGCCAAGGCTATAGTCTGCTGATAAGAATGTGGTGATTGACAGAGTCGAAAGCCTTGGCCAGGTCAATGAAGACGGCTGCACAGTACTGTCTTTTATCGATGGCGGTTATGATATCATTTAGGACCGAGCGTGGCTGAGGTGCACCCATGACCAGCTCGGAAACCAGATTGCATAGTGGAGAAGGTATGGTGGGCTTCGAAATGGTAGATGATCTGTTTGTTAACTTGGCTTCCGAATATTTTAGAAAGGCAGGGCAGGATGGATATAGGTCTATAACAGTTGGGGTCTAGAGTGTCTCCGCCTTTGAAGATGCGGATGACCGCGGCAGCTTTCCAATCTTTGGGGATCTCAGAACATCAGCTGTCTGGATTTGGGTGAAGGAGAAGCGGGGGGGCTTGGGCAAGTTGCTGCAGATGCTGAGATGTTGGCCGGGGTAGGGGTAGCCAGGTGGAAAGCATGGTCAGCCGTAGAAAAATGCTTATTGAAACTATTGATCATTGTAGATTTATCAGTGGTGACAGTGTTTCCTATCCTCAGTGCAGTGGGCAGCTGGGAGGAGGTGCTCTTATTCTCCATGGACTTTACAGTGTCCCAAAACTTTTTGGAATTATTGCTACAGGATGCAAAATTCTGTTTGAAAAAGCTAGCCTTAGTATATTGGTTCCTGACTTCCCTGAAAAGTTATATATCGCTGGGGCTATTCAGTGCTAATGCAGAACGGTCACAGGGTGTTTTTGTGCTGGTCAAGGGCTGTCAAGTCTATATCTGTTCTTAGTTCTACATTTTTTGAATGGGGCATGCTTATTTAAGATGGTGAGGAAAGCACTTTTGAAGAGCAACCAGGCATCCTCTACTGATGGGATAAGGTCAATATCCTTCCAGGATACCCGGGTTAGGTCAATTAGAGAGGCCTGCTCGCTGAAGTGTTTTAGGGAGCGTTTGACAATGATGAGGGCTGTTTGTTTGACCGCGGACCCATTATGCACACAGGTAATGAGGCAGTGATCGCTGAGATCCTGGTTGAAGACAGCAGAGATGTATTTAGAGTGCAAGTTGGTCAGGATGATATCTAAGAGGGTGCCCATGGTTACGGATTTAGGGTTGTACCTGGTAGATTTCTTGATCATTTGTGCGAGATTGAGGGCATCTAGCTTAGATTGTATTACGGCCGGGGTGTTAAGCATGTCCCAGTTTAGGTCACCTAACAGTAAGAACTCTGAAGATAGATGGGGGGCGAGCAATTCACATACTGTATGGTGTCAAGGGCACAGCTGGGGGCTGAAGGGGGTCTATAACAAGTGGCAACGGTGAGAGAGTTGTTTCTGAAAAGGTGGATTTTTAAAAGTAGAAGCTCAGACCTGGAGAGTATGACAGAACTCAGTTCTCTGCAGTAGATTGCAACTCCGCCCCCTTTGGCAGTTCTATCTTGTCGGAAAATGTTATAGTTAGGGATGGACATATCATATTTGTTATATCTGGAGTACTTCTTCTGTCCTATTCGGTGTCCTGTGTGAATCTAAGTGTGCGTTCTCTAATTCTCTCCTTCTCTCTTTCTTTCTCTCTCTCGGAGGACCTGAGCCCTAGGACCATGCCCCAGGACTACCTGACATGATGACTCCTTGCTGTCCCCAGTCCACCTGGCCGTGCTGCTGCTCCAGTTTCAACTGACCTGAGCCCTAGGACCATGCCTCAGGACTACCTGACATGATGACTCCTTGCTGTCCCCAGTCCACCTGTCCGTGCTGCTGCTCCAGTTTCAACTGTTCTGCCCTATTATTATTCGACCATGCTGGTCATTTATGAACATTTGAACATCTTGGCCATGTTCTGTTATAATCTCCACCCGGCACAGCCAGAAGAGGACTGGCCACCCCACATAGCCTGGTTCCTCTCTAGGTTTCTTCCTAGGTTTTGGCCTTTCTAGGGAGTTTTTCCTAGCCACCGTGCTTCTACACCTGCATTGCTTGCTGTTTGGGGTTTTAGGCTGGGTTTCTGTACAGCACTTTGAGATATCAGCTGATGTACGAAGGGCTATAGAAATAAATTTGATTTGATTTGATGGACATTTCAGGATTTTTGGTGGCCTTCCTAAAACAGAGTGTGAGTGTAAAACGGAGTGTGCTAAAGCAGTGAATAAAACAAACTTAGGGCGGAGGCTTCTAATGTTAACATGCATGAACCCAAGGCTTTTGGTTTCATGCACGTTAATAAACATTAACATGAAACCATAAATATCTCTTACCAACTCATAAACACTTAATGAATCCCAATTAGATTTGAGCTCAATATCATAACCCCCTATTGTCATCATCAAAATATGTCCATAAATATCAAGAGCTTTAAAATAACACAATATGACCTGGTTCATAAGAACTTACAGCGACACAATGAGAGAAGGGACAAGAGCACTGACCGCTCTACAATCCATAACCATTGCCTGAATTACACCATACCCTAAATGGCTTGGAGGTTATCACTATCACTGACCATTTCTATTGACCGGGGTGCAGTGAATTTGGTCCCCTTCCATCACTGTGTGACTCCATCCCATTACCCCAGATTCAGTTCAAGGGACTTGACAAACGAGTGTCCATGTCTTCGTGACTCTCTGAACCAATCACAGCGGCCACTCAGATGCAATCACGGGCAGCTAATATTGCACCTAGACTCATCATCATTAATTACCGGCCCTCTATCAATAACTAATTATCCTAGCTGTCTCAGTGCATGATGGGAAACGGAAGATAGTCTTATTGCATGGGATTTATGTATTACAATCAAGGAACTATAGTGGCATAACTTATAGTATGTTGGTGCCATGTTGTTACATATGACCACAATTCATGTTCTACTTTATATAGGGGATTATGGTGCAATTGAAGTCACTTATGATTATTTCACCATAGTTAATCTGGTATAGCCAGTATATAATAATCTGGTGATCACATTGCTTAACAGTAAAGCATGCTTACAGTCCACATAGCACTCTACTGTATTAGCACTACGGCATGTGTTTGTACACAATTCATGCATTAGCTCCAGTAGCCAGACTCGTTCTATGGCCTGTGGTTTGGCAGAGAGATCATCACTGCATTAATGTGTTTCCCGTGAGAGGATACAGCTGTCCTTGAGTAAGGCACTTAACCACTACTGCCTCAGTAAACACTCAGCTATGCAAAGGCTAATAAGTAAAATGGCCCTCATGGTTTGCCATAGCATAAAGGTGTAATTTAGGCAAGAAAATAATATCAGTGTTTCAATACATGTCATATAGCATATAGAATTTGTTTTAGAAAGGAGATAGCTAAGAATGTAAAAGGGAGTAGGGTAGAGTTGAGAAGAACCAATATGGCAAGTGAAGAGATGAGAGTAGTTCTACAGTACAACAAAAAACACTAGTCAGAGATAACATGAATTCTTAAGCTCTCTCTATAAATCATAGACAAAAACATACAAGATAAAGCTATTTCTTCATTATGGCAGAATATAATGTATTCTCTTATGATGAAGAAATAGCTCTGTCTTGTATGTTTTCGTCTATGATTCATAGAGAAAATCTAAGAATGCATGTTATCTCTGACTAGTGTTTTTGTCATAGAATAGAACTACTCATATTGACAATACATAGATTCCTATATAGATTCCTCTGTGGTGAACGGTCATAAACTGAACAGAATCCGAGATAAATGAGTTCATATTCCAAAAGGAGCCGTAATAGCCCTCCATCACTCTGAGACATTGGCCACTGCCTTTAAAAGAACATAACACCTTGGAAACGTTGAGGTCAATTACCCGCAGTAAGCCCCAGCGCCTCAGAGCACAGATTATTTCACAGACGACTTCTGGGAAAGATAATCAATGTTCCTAGCTGTCAACCTGAGCAATCTCGATCGCAGGCTTTAAGGACCAGAATAACCTCAGCTTTCGAGACCGGCTGCACATCCCTGAAACAGTTATGATTTGATTATTTAACCTAATCCTGCCCAGTTTTATCATGTCAATGAGACGGCCTTGCAGTTCATTCCCAGTAAGTTAAGCAAGTATTATCCAGAGACATGGAAATCGTCGTATCTCTTACTGAGATCACACACAAAGACAAGGGAAAGCTCACATCTACACATTAAAGTGAATCTATGAAAGTGAAAAGACATTGACATCCATTGAAATCCATGATAAAATGATACTGTGTCCCTATTGCCTAATCCCAGTCAGATAACACAGGAAAAAAAGTATACATGCTGTGTTGTAAGCAAACAAATAAAACTGTTCACTAAGACCTTATTTCCGTTCGATAGAAATCCAGATAAATTGAGGGCTGTGAAAGAAGACGATTAGCTGACCCCACAGCTGTGAACATCGGAAAAACAAAATCAAGTCTCCAAGGATTTGGGGGAAACCTCGTTGGTGTGCAACAGCCTGTCTTAATTCCCTTTAAATCCTCTACATCCGCACTCAACCCGTAATCAATGCCACAGAAAAGTAAGTATCTAAACGACAGTGGGAGTGCAGAGACGGAGAGGTACTAGAACTATAGCCTTAGGCAAGGGAAGAGAGGATTAAAGTTATTGTATTACACTTAGAAATATGAGAAAAATGTGTAAAATGTGAAGCCGCAGGATTTGGAAACCTAGTATGCTGGAGCTTAATCTCACCTCGTGTTGAATAAGGCAACGAGTTACAACGCTCCGCTAGATACTTGACCGTACAATACCTTTACATTGACAATCCATGCTACAGTATAAAACCAGCATCACACTGTTGTCACCTAAACCAAAATGATACTGTCTGCATATGGCTACATAGGTGAGCATTTGAGACAACTGTTTTTTATATCACAGTGTAACACTGCATATTGAAAGTGTCTTTCTAGCTGAAATATCCTTTCATATTGGCCTAAAACTAATAAAAAGTACAATAACACATAATGTAATATATTGTCTACATTTCATCAGGGAGTTAGCAAGAAAAAGTGTCATCTCCGCTCTCTCATCATACCCCACACAGCCATTACAATCCATTTAGCCTCTCCTCACTATCAGTAATGGCTTTTACTATCGCAGCTCAGCCTTTTATTGCTCTGAATTTATTTCTCGGATTAAAAAACAACTACGAAAATAACGTAGCCTAGCTACTACTCTGGTAATTCATAGCACCATTTTCTTTGGCCAGTGAAGCAAACCCCTACGTAAATCTACTATTAGACACGAACGTATGGCCCAGAGCGGGCATCATAAGACTTCCATTCAAACAACCTCTGGACGCTCAACTCAACACTCAACGTCCCCCGAGACAACAGCCTTCAAGGACAGAGCTAGAAGACACATCATGCCCACTGCATTAATTATTCACTGCATGAAGGTCTTGTCGGGAGCAGATAAATGTGTCTTTTAAAATTCCTCTGTGCTCTCCACTGCAATTTGGTTGGGGAAAAGAGCACTGTTGCCTGAGAGTTATCATCCACTTTATCTCCCAAATGCCTGTCCCCAAAAACAAGCGCAATCCACTGAATTGAATGTGGAAAATGCAGGGTTTTCACTGAGGGTGATCACATTAGTTTGAATAGAAGACAACAGAGAGTGCTTGAAAAGTGTGTGTGTGTTTGTGTGTGTGTGTATGTGCTTGCATGCGTATGTGTGTGTGAGTGTGTGAACATCAAAGCATCTCTTCCACATCACATGCTCTCATGTTGAATGCAATGTCTACACCACTTACGGTCCCCCATGGATTACAGAGCACTACAAAGAAACGCAGTTTATTAGAACTGACAACAATGACATTATTACAGCTATTTGGTGATAAGCACCATTGCGATATCCTCTGTGACCCCCATGGTTTCTTTCCCCTGGTAATCAGGAGTAGTGACAGAGCCGAGCCAGCGGGCAACTCCAGGCCATTTCCTCATCGTGCCTGGAAACAAAACAAACATCTCTCTCCACCAGCTGATCCTGTCCTCTACATAATAGACTTCACACACGTCTCTCCCACTTCATTTCACCTCCCTTCCCAAAACACAGAACCCCCTTGACGTCCCCCATGTGTAGCATGTCCTTTATGGAGGTTGTAAATGCAGCTACCATAACACATGCTAACAGTGATTGGCACTGGGGTGTACGAGGCTAAATCTCTTGCCAACGACATCACTTTGTTGACTATGATTATCATTTTGCAGCAGACATCCATTGTCAGATTCTCTAGCTATTATCCTTGAGGTAATGCTCTGCGAATCCTTTCTCAGACTCGTGTACTGCCATGCGGAGTACTTTGAAGTCATATTAAGTGACTTTATGAGAAGCCCTCGACTTCCAAGACAGACCAATAAAATCCAGCCAAAATGAGTGATGTATTTGGCCCCTTGCAATTCCAGGACTGTGACTGGCATTTAATTGGACGTCCTGCAAAGCTCTCTGCTATAGTTTGAACAGCTGTATGTCAGCCCATTGTTTATTAAAGTGATCCAACCCCCTTGGATAGCGTAGAGTACATCTCTAAGTATAGTGTCTGTACAGGCGCCTCCTCTTGTACTACCCTGTCTGGCAGGAACAATAAATCAAAATCACATTTTATTCGTCACGTGCTTCGTCAACAACCGGTGTGGACTAACAGTGAAATGATTACGGGGCATTCCCAACAATGTAGAGGGAAAGAAAATCCAGACATAATAGAAAAGTAATAATAGATACACAATGAGTAACGATAACTTGTTGTACTAGTTGTGCAGGGGTACGAGGTCATTGAGGTAGATATGTACATTCAGCTAGTAATAAAGTGACAGATAAGAAACAGTAGCAGCAGCGTGTGTGATGAGTACAAAAAGTTTGTGTGAAAAGGTTCAATGCAAAAAGTGCATCCCCCAAAACACTCACCTCATCTGTCCCTAATTTGTTGTGTTGCTGTCATGCTACAGTACTTTCCTGTGTCTTAACTCTAATTAACACACTGACTCCCTCACACGCTGCATGATGATGTCCAGCAGTTCAATGTGAGAGTCGTTTTTAAGTCCATATAAACTTGTCATGAAAATGTCTGCTTTGTGTATAAATAAAAGAAAACACTATGTCACCGTTTTAAATACTGAAGTGAATAGTCAGCAAAGCCATTTCCTTCTCTTAGTGGACGTGTTAAAAAGTTTTGGGAGTGAGGTAAAAACTGAAGGGAAAAAAACGCTCCAGTCAATTCTGAATTGGCCCGCTCAGCAGTTCAAACCACACGGAGACATTATTGGAATTGTACAGAACTGTGAAATAAATGTCCCCACTTTGAACCAAATGAAAAAAAAAAATCTAATCCATTTTTCACTTGAGTGCAGATCTGCTGATAGCTTCCTTTTTGGAGACGGACTGCTCCTCAAGAAAAAAATACCTCATACCACTGTTTAAAAGTAAGGGGACATATTGCACTGAGAATGAGTAGGTATGTGTGAAACCTTCCTTTTGCTAGTGAGGGAACATGAATCAAATAAAGCGTGTTATCGTAGACTGCAGTGCAGGTAAGGGAAGTCTTCTGAGCTTCCTTTTAATTAACCACAAAAAGGCTAAACAAATTCAGGAGAATTTCAGGAGAGAATAAGAAAAGTTTGATTAAATTGCAGCAAATGCCCTTCTTGATACATTATCAGTGTTTTTGCTCTTTGAGGGTATGGTATTTCAGAGCATGTTTCAGATTATGAACCAATGCCTAGCAGTATACTGGCCTATAGCCAAGTAAAACTCAACTCCACAATGTACTTCACATCCACGGAGTTGAGCGGCGACTAGTGTGGGCTGACTAGAGCTCCGACATTGTTCCTTTTAATTGCGGGCTATTCTGTAGTTGCTGCTTTTTGATAAATAAAAAAATAAAAAAACATTTTATGTGACGCTGGAGCTTCAGTTCCCCCACGCTAGTCGCCTCTGAACTCTGCTGATGTGAAGTACATCGTGGAGTTGAGTTTTACTTGGCTAACTTGCCTACCGTTATGTTACGAGCATGTTGTTGCTGTCATCTGCAGGTCACACATGGAACTGCATAAACCATCCTCTCCTCCCTCGTGTAATGATGTTTCCAGTGAACTATCAATTATGTCCCTGTAAAGCAGGGTTTCCTAAACTCGGCCCTCAGGACTCCAAGAGGTGCACGTTTTGGTTTTTGCCCTGGCACTACAAAGATTCAAATGGTCAACTAATCATCAAGCTTGGATCATTTGAATCAGCTGTGTAGTGTACGGGCAATAACCAACATATGCACCTCTTGGTTTGGGAAACCCTGCTATGAAGAGTATTTCTACTCTTATAGCAAATAACTTTGTGACAATGCATTTCAGCATCACACATTGAGAACAGCTTACAGTTGTCCTGCCTGCTGAGTGTTTCTCCATTGGGTTCTCCTAACGTGAGACATATCCCTGTGGGACACTGGGGTACCTGGGGAGACAAGCTTAGGGACACACAACTGACATGAATACAGCCCTCTTTAGATCTTCTCTCATGTTGGGGAGGGGGGGGGGGGTTCATTCAAGTAGATTTTTTTATGGTTATATAGTAAGGTGTATTTTAAGGTACAGTATGAAGTAATATATCATGTTTTAATTTAACCTGCTAGACATTTCTGGGCTACCAGTCTGCTAGACAGTGCCACTGACATATGGTGTTCTATTATAAATAGATTATAAAGACGTTGAGTGAATTATAGATGAAAATGTATCATTTTGAAGAGAGTTGTGCAATAACTGACGGGGACTACAAAGAAAGAAGACTGCACAATCCATATCACTTCATTGGCAACCCTCACTTTAGTCACTTGAAACTTCTAAGGACTCTAAGGGGCGGGTTTGCAGACATAAATTGAGCCTAATCCTAGTCTAAATTACTCTTTAAACTGGACTAACTGAAATTGCATTTCTCAGACATGGTTTAAAATAGTTTCAGATTTGCCCTAGTCTTGACTTAAAAAGTCTGGTTTTGAGAAGGACGATTAGAGTTAATCTAGATCCACACTGAACAAAAATATTAACCCCACCTTGTAAAATGTTGGTCACATGTTTCATGAGCTGAAATAAAATATCCCAGAAATGTTACATACACACACAAAGCTTATTTCTCTCAAATATTGTGCACAAATTAGTTTACAACCCTTTTAGTGAGCATTTCTTCTTTGCCGAGATAATCCATCCACCTGACTGGTGCGGCATATTAAGAAGTTGACAATAAAGGGCCACTCTAAAATGTGCAGTTTTGTCACACAACATAATGCCACGGATGTCTGAAGCTGAGGGAGCGTGCAATTGGCATGCTGACTACAGGAATGTCCACCAGAGCTGTTGCCAGAGTAGTGCATGTTAATCTCTCTAACATAAGCCACCTCCAACGTAGTTTTAGAGAATTTGGCAGTACATCCAACAGGCATCACAACCGTAGACAATGTGTATGGCGTCATGTGGGCGAGTGGTTTGCTGATATCAACGTTGTGAATAGAGTGCCCCATGGTGGCGGTGGGGTTATGGTATGGGCAGGCATAAGCTACTGACAACGAACACAATTGCATTTTATCGATGGCAATTTGAATGCCCAGAGATACCGTGACGAGATCCTGGGGCCCATTGTTGTGCCATTCATCTGCCCAGGTACCCTAGTGGTTTAGAGCGTCGGCCTAGTAACTGAAAGGTTGCAAGTTCAAATCCCTGAGCTGACAAGATACAAATCTGTTGTTCTGCAGTTAACCCACAGGCAGTTAACCCACAGGCAGTTAACCCACTGGCAGTTAACCCACTGGCAGTTAACCCACAGGCAGTTAACCCACTGTTCCTAGACCATCATTGTAAATAATAATTTGTTCTTAACTGACTTGCCTGGTTAAATACAGATAAAAAAGGTTTCAGCATGAGAATGTGTGGCAAGGATCTGTACACAATTCCTGAAAGCTGAAAATGTCACAGTTCTTACATGGCCTTCATAGTCACCGATTGAGCATTTTTGGGATGCTCTGAACCGACATGTAACACCGGCGTGTTCCAGTTCCCACCAATATCCAGCAACATCACACAGCCATTGAAGACTAGTGGGACAACATTCCACAGGCCACAATCAACAGCCTGATCAACTCTATTTGAAGGAGATGTGTCGTGATGCATGAGGTAAATGGTGGTCACACCAGATACTGACTGGTTTTCTGACCCATGCCCCTACTTTTTTTTAAAGGTGTCTGTGACCAACAGATGGTTATCTGTATTCCCAATCATGTGAAATCCATAGATTATGGCTTAACGAATTCATTTAAGTTGACTGATTTCCTTATATGAACTGTAACTCAGTAAAATCTTAGAATTTGTTGCATGTTGCGTTTATATTTTTGTTCAGTTTAAGTGAAGGCTTAAATGAAACCTTGCCAGAGGCAGATTTAACTTCAGATTAAATGGATGTTGGTCCCCAGGTTGACCTTGGCAATGGAGGAAAATGGATTAGCTGGACTATTTCAACGATGATCAAAGAGCACCACCAAGGCCAGACAGAATGACAGTTATAGACAGGAGCAACCCACAGAATGATTTTGATTAAATCGATTTCCGTGACCATTTCTGTATGTACAAAGAAAATGCAGCTGACATTTTTTTGCTTGAGCCAAGGCTTTCATCTGAATCTCTTCGGGGAAGTCCCATCCCTCCTTCCCTACAAGTACTGATCACCTTGAGGTTTTTGGCATCTGGAACCTTCCATCGTGAAATAGAAAATGTGTGGTGTAAGTGAATCGACTCCATGCAGAATAGTCCAAAGTCTGCAACCCTATATGTGAACTAAAAGACAATAGCATCAAGTTCCCTGATGCTGCTGCCCGAGCCAACTACAAGGTATAGATGGATGTCACATTCCCATCAAGTGTCCCTCGACAGCAGATGCTGAGGGGTACAGGAATCTTAAAAACTGGTTCTCAATAAATGTACAATGTGTGTGCACTTCCAATCCAATTTGCAGTTCTCCGACATTGCACATTGAAAAGGTGCATCCAATGACTCAAGGATCCTCTTTGTATGCTCAGCTTGAAGGAGGACAAGAGAGTTGAATCATACTTGGTGACAGTGGGTATGCACAAACCAACTATGTTCACACAAAAGGACCTGAGCAACAGCAGTACATTCAAGCTCATATGCACACCAGAGACGTAGCGGAGCGCATGTTTGGTGTATGGAAGAGCCGTTTCCAGTATCTCAGAAACACATTTGCCCTTTCAACAAAGACGCTGCATTGTCATAATTGCAACAGCAGTGCTTCACAATTACCTCAAACATGGCTGCCCAGATTCTCGCATTGAAGATGAGGATGACCCAGATGTTCCAATAGTTGAGGCAGACAATAACAGAAATGGACAAGCCTACAGAGACGATTTTGCTATGCAGCACTTCTCACAACAAAGATAGCATGTGACTGAAGCAAACAACACCCATGCATTGGTAACAAAAAGGTATTTAATTCACAAATGGAAATGTCGGGACCCCGAACTGGTGCTGAATCAAGAATAACATTGGTACTGCTGCTGCTTCCTGTTTCTCTCCTCCTCCTTCATAGCCGACTCAACATGAAGGGTTTGTATCTTCCTATCGTGCTCTTTTAAATACATTAGTTTGAGCTCATGAAATTCCATGGGCAGTTTCTCATGCATGCACAGCCTCTTTGTCTTTGTCCTCCGGCACCGGATTAGTGACACAATCTTCCCTCCTGGCTGCTGCAGATGTAGCGAACTCTATTCATTGTTTTGTTTAGGTGACTCGCTCCAATTCCACACAATGCTTATGTATTAGTGTCCCATCTCTGGTTTTTGAAGCACCCTCAGGTCAGCACCAAGTGCACATCGTTAATCTAATCAGGCTTCACAAAGATGAACTGGTTAGTCCTTAATTATCGTAGTCTGGGACGCCCTCGTCTAGAGCTAATTAATCTGAAGTTAAGCATAGTCTAATGAAGCCATTTTTTAAATCTGGATTTATTCAAGTAGAATTAGCCTAGTCCTGATTTAAATTAAACTCTGTGTGCAAAATCGTCTCATAATGCACAGCGAATGCAAAAAAATCATTACTCTGGACCCACAGAAAGTAGCATTATGCCCATTGACCAACACAAGTTTTTTTATTTTCTAGAATTTTTTTATTTTTTATTTCACCTTTATTTAACCAGGTAGGCTAGTTGAGAACAAGTTCTCATTTGCAACTGCGACCTGGCCAAGATAAAGCATAGCAATTCGACACAAACAACAACACAGAGTTACACATGGAATGAACAAAACATACAGTCAATAATACAAAAGAAAACAAAAGGTCTATATACAGTGAGTGCAAATGAGGTAAGTTAAGGAAATAAATAGGCCATGGTGGCGAAGTAATTATAATATAGCAGTTAAACACTGGAATGGTAGATCGGCAGAAGATGAATGTGCAGGTAGAGATACTGGGGTGCAAAGGAGCAAAATAAATAAATAAATACCAGTATGGGGATGAGGTAGGTAGATAGATGGGCTGTTTACAGATAGGCTAAGTACAGGTGCAGTGATCTGTAAACTGCTCTGACAGCTGGTGCTTAAAGCTAGTGAGGGAGATGTGAGTCTCCAGCTTCAATGATTTTTGCAGTTAGGGGTTCAAAGGTTAGGGGGTGGGATGACCTGAAATATTCTGCTTTTACAAACTGTTATGTTGTTTTCAAATGAAACACAATACCTTGCTCTTGTTAAAGCTTTTTAGAATGTATTAGTTTTTTAGGGATTTTACCTAGCAACGACTTATAGATGACCTGGAGCCAGTGGGTTTGGCGACGGATATGAAGCGAGGGCCAGCCAACGAGAGCATACAGGTCACAGTGGTGGGTAGTATATGGGGCTTTGGTGACAAAACGGATGGCACTGTGATAGACTGCATCCAATTTGCTGAGTAGAGTGTTGGAGGCTATTTTGTAAATGACATCGCCGAAGTCATGGATCAGTAGGATAGTCAGTTTTACTAGGGTATGTTTGGCAGCATGAGTGAAGGATGCTTTGTTGTGATATAGGAAGCCAATTCTCGATTTAATTTTGGATTGGAGATGCTTAATGTGAGTCTGGAAGGAGAGTTTACAGTCTAACCAGACACCTAGGTATTTGTAGTTGTCCACATATTCTAAGGTATAAGGTAGTTGTTATGAAATTGTTAGATTATTCGTGTGTGTGTATGTCCCAGGGAAAGGCTAGTGGAATGTAAATCCCTGTTTGGGGTTCTCTTTGGCAGATTCATCTTGGTAATTGTGGCTGACATGAACCTGGTAAACCCCAACCTGAGTATTATGGTATAGACAGGTATGCCTGCTCTCGGCATTTTATTTTCCAATATCTATGTCAAATTGAGAAGTTTATAAATACATGTTTAAAAAAAAAATCATATTGCCAATTGCATCTATGGACCATAATTTTCAACAAATGAAAGCATAACTACTGTGCCTGATCCTGCCTGCCTCCTGCAACATTTCCACCCTTACGACTGCCACAAGGTCCGTATTTTATAGGCTGCTATGGGAAAACCAATACTCTGCTTTTCAAAGAATAGAGTTACTGTCCTATCGTGAGTTTGGATCATTTATTGAGAACTGATTCCATTATCAATACATACAGTAATATTTACGTTCTGTAACAAATCCATATTGATGCATCTTTACATTTGATACCCTGTTATCACTTAAAAGATTGTGGAACAGGTGTTCTATTTCAACATTTCTCTCTCCTTTCTTTGGAGGAACCGAAACCGTGTCAGTGCCAATGAGAACTTGAACTCTTTGGATTCTGACCAACATACACTGTACCAATCAGCTGTGATTGTATTAGTAATTTGTGTGGAGTTGTCATTCCAAAACAAAACACTGTTGGTTGTGTTTGAATAGTTAGTGATTGATATGTGACCACTGCCAAGTTTTGCATTGTATGCTGCCAGCTGCTGATGTGGGCGCATAAAATAATGTTTTGCCCACGCTTCAGACGGCTACATTGGTCCGCTAATACAGGACTAGTATAGGCCCAGTGCACTACCTTCTCCCCCGATTGCTCAGTTTGGCCGGGCGGCCAGCTCTAAGAAGAGTCTTGGTGGTTCCAAACTTCTTCCATTTAAGAATGATGGAGGCCACTGTGTTCTTGGGGACCTTCAACTCTGCAGAAATGTTTTGGTACCTTTCCCCAGATTTGTGCCTCGACACAATCCTGTCTCAGAGCTCTACGGACAATTCCTACCTCATGGCTTGGTTTTTGCTCTGAGATGCACTGTCAACTGTGGGACCTTATATAGACAGGTGTGTGCCTTTCCAAATCATGTCCAATCAATCAAATGTACCACAGGTGGACTCCAATCCAGTTGTAGAAACATCTCAAGGATGATCAATGGATACAGGATGCACCTGAGCTCAATTTCGGGTCTGAATACTTATGTAAATAAGGTATTTCTGTTTTAAATTTTTAATACATTTGCAATCATTTCTAAAACACTGTTTTCATGGGTATTGTGTGTAGATTGCTGAGGATAAGAAATAAATAAATTTTAGAACAAGGCTGTAATGTAACAAAATGTGAAAAAGGTCAAGGGGTCTGAGTACTTTCCGAAGGCACTGTATGCTTTCATTTCCCAAAAATATACTCTTACCTTTCATTTGACACCCAATTTGATATACTATGTACTTCACATGTTGGTGCTCATGGGTCCTTTTAGATGGAAATGTCCATACATAGATTTAGCTGCTCATTTAACATTCAATAATAATTGTGGATATCTAAAATCAAGATTATTGGACAGTTCAAAGTATGGATGCCTTGAATGATGCACATTTCTGTTGTGCTAAACCTAATTCGAGATAAGAAGTGTTTTATGGCATTCCCATGGTTGGATTGATGCTTAGATAATAGAAAATCAACCAAAAATATGTATTGGGTCAGATACACAAGTATAAACCCCTGAAAATGTTTGTCGATTGTTTTTCTTCTTCTGAACAGAGGCAATCAGTCTTGAGAGCTGAGTGCAAAAGGAACAAACTGGCAGGTGTCCAGCTCCATTTTGTGGCTGAGAAGAGAATCGGTTTCACACAATTCGCCCTGAAATAGGACAAGACAACCACAAAAGAGCACTCTTGCACACTTGGCTGATTTCTACACAGTCCAAGGCCTTATGTGATTATTGGAAAAGTTTGTCTCTCTGTCTCGGAGAGGCTCTTCTTGGTTTCAGTGGGCTTGGGTGTGATAGGTAGGTGTGCTTGGTGAAAGTTTTTTTTAAAGGAATTCTTTGTGGCTCTCACAACAGGAGCAGCCAACTCTGAAATGAGAAGGCTGTGATGTCTGCAGGCTTACTGATCAGGTATAGGACTAAACCACCGGCTTCAGTCAATCTCCTGAACAAGGACGAGAATCTATCTACACTGACTTAATCAGGATCAGGATTAGTTCAAATGGGGTTATAGTGGTGCCTGATGTGAACAAAAGAGCTGAATCTGTAAGACCAATGTTGGCATTGTAATGCTATAGGAGAATTGATCAATCAACATGTGGATAATAGTCATGTCATTCCCTTCTTTAAGAGTTAAAGGAGACTCTCAAAACACTTTACTCTTGGTCTGGGTTCCCATAATAAGATAATAAGACTACATTTCATTGCCTTTGGATGGGCAAAACAGATGCCATTGAATTGATTTCTGGTGAAAAGTGTCAAAATTCAACCCCTGATTATAATCAATGAACAAAACACCAAAACACCTTGGTCTATCTGCTTACAGGTCCTTTGATAATAGAAACCCCTCGAAGCTCCTATTGATAGTCACCCTCTGAGTGAAGAAGATGATGTGTGCTTGAGTGACCTTGGCATGTCCCTGGCTTCCTGTCCCAGTGTTGCCCCTGTCCAATCAGTGTCTCTCAGCCTGAATTGCTGCCAGTCCCTGGGATGGAGGAGTAGCAGACAGACAGACAGACAGCCCCCTGGCCTCCTCTCCCCTTGTCCTCACCACATCACCATGACATTAAAATGACAGAAATGTCACAGATGTCAGTGTGGCATCAGACCACAGAATAACATGGGGATAGACAGGCATGAGGAGAACAGTACAAAAGACAGTGAGAAAGTGCAAGAGAGGAGAGTTGATTAGGCCCAAGTGGCAGGTGTCATAGCCAGTGTTCAACACCAGCAAAGGATTAATACACCCTGAATCTCAGGATGCTGAGCCATTTCAATGCCTTTTGTCAGCCAGGATCTGATCACTGTGTCTGCCATGGGATAGGGCCTTCATATAGATTCAACATATAGATTCAACATTTAAATGTTGGATAACAACTGACGTGTGCACCATCAACATAAATCCTTTATAATACACCCATATGCATAGTGCTTAATTGAGCAGCTCTCAGGTCAAATCTTGGACAATTGATGACACAATACTTACTTATTCCTCATGCTTGGCTGCGGATGGTATTGAATATGCTGTAGCTAATACTATGTTGAATATGTTGTCGCTTTAATAACTCTCTATAAAGATGTTGTGTCGTTTTTATTTAATTAAGTGTTTGTGTTATCAGTGGACCTGTAGCCTATAACAAACTACAATTCAATATATCACATTTTGATTCTACTTCTAAATAGGCCTAGCCTACATTTGCTCAACAGTTTTAGTCGTTAAATACTACTTACACCCCATCCAATCCACTGACACATTCGCCCAGATGGACCTAATTGAATGTGTTTCTCTCAAGCAGCACAACATCTGTGTTGAATTTGTTGAATCTAATGCCACTCCACTCAAATGCTCAACGCACCAGCCACGAACTCAAGAGCCAGTCAATCTGAAGACAAGCCTAGTAGGCCCTAACAGTGAACTGCCCCAGGAGCATTCAGCATTCCTTCTCCATTGGTTTCGGGGAGGAGAGGGGACCTGAGGAACATGGAAGACGAAGTTCCCACTTGTTCTGGGTTTAAACTTATACACTGCAATTTCCATCACAAAGGCCCTCAGCACAGTGCAGAGCTGACCTTGAGCCCTTTCAGGGGGAGACTCAGGAAGTGCTTGTGCTGCAGCCAACTCTATTCACACGCTGGCCCGTAGGTTGCTGTCAGGACCTTCCACGGCACGAAGGCTATTGTTATGTTGATCTAATGGCTGTGAAGGGTAATCCAAAAGGCCTTCATTAGAATGAATATCGGAATTCATAAACATTCAATGAGGGAGGAACATGGAGGTGTTGCATGGGAGGACTGCCGTGAATTATTTGAATGAATAAGTTTGGATCACATGGGGAATGAATGCACAATCCATCCATCAGTGTGTCATCATGAAGTATTTCACATTCCATACAGGAGAAGCTCTACCCTGTGTGACAGTGTGTGTTGTATTGGACTATTTTTGCATGGAAAGACTTTGCTTGAAATCAAACCTTAAACATTTGAATGAACATGGCCTTGCTTCTATTACAGCATATTGGACGACTGTCATTCATATTCCATTCACCCAGCTCAATGTAAAAATCGATAGGTTGAGGATACAACTTCCCTTGTACCCATCACAAGGTTGCTACAACCTAGCCTATGAATGACAATTTATAACGTAGGTGCACATGGAGAGATCATTCTTTGTAATCAAGTTGAGTGACACATTCGATAACGCCTTGCACACTCTTGCCTCCATTTAGCTGATCTAGGGTATAATCATTAGTCCAACAATTGCAAACGAGAGTTTCTACTGGACAAATTCAGGTATGTTTATCCCTGTTTTGTTCAGTTTTCTTCCGTTTAAGATTTTTTTTCCCAACAGAATTGGCCCAATGAAACGTTTGACCCAAGTTAAACCATTTAAAGGCAATGCTACCAAATACTAATTGAGTATATGTAAACTTCTGACCCACTGGGAATGTGATGAAAGAAATAAAAGCTGAAATAAATCATTCTCTCTTCTATTCTCTCTGACATTTCACATTCTTAAAATAAAGTGGTGATCCTAACTGACCTAAAACGGGGAATTTTTACTTGGATTAAATGTCAGGAATTGTGAAACACTGAGTTTAAATGTATTTGGCTAAGGTGTATGTAAACTTCTGACTTCAACTGTACATACACACATCAAATAGGCTACCTCACATGTATAAGACCCATTTAAGGGTTACCTCAGTAGTTGGATGAGCAAAAATGTCCCCTTCTTCTCCTTGACTGAATTAATTCTAAATGTATAGTCTGTTGTTGCTATCCCAGTGAGGCAATCCAGGTGTGCATTGGTCAGTCTGTTTCTCTGTTTTTGTTTCACAATGTACATTGTTGAAAATGCTGATTCACATGAATACGTGCTGACAAAAAAGGATGTCACCTTTTGCACACACTGCTTCAGAAGTGGATACTCTGTGTCTGACACAAGGCTCCAGAAATAGGTAACACCTGATCTTAGTTCACCTTGCAATGTGTCATTTGCCTGCAGCTTCACTATCTCTCTTTCTAATTCAGCACGGTCAGAGATGACATTGGCACATGAAAGGGGTTCTCAATGAAGTTGAAAATCTCCTTGTACTCCATGATATCTTTGAATCTTGACTCAAACTCCAACTTAAACTCTTCCAACACACGCACAAATGCATCATAGCTAAAATGTTGCAGTATGTCTGGTTGGATGTGGTGACTGAGTTTTGGGAAATGAACAAACTGTCTATCAGGTATGAACAGTGTGGTGATTTTATTTTGAAATGCTGTGACCACACGCAGCATTTTGCCTGGAGTTTTAGCTTTCCCTTGGAGCTGGAGATTCACCGTGTTCGGGTGGCAGGTCACGTCAGTTAAAAAAAGCCAGTTTTAATATCCACTGTGGATCATCCAGCTCTGGCTCCTCTCTCCCCTTGCTTGCAACAAATTCAAGGATTTGAGGGAGGAGAGAAATCTTTCCAAACTCTGCCACAAGACAGCCACCTCACCTCATTGTGAAATATTAAGTCGCAGTATTCTGTCTGGTATTCCTCCAGCAACTCGCGGAATTGACGGTGATTCAGTGCTTCGCAATAATAATGTTCACCACGCGCATGACTTGCTGCATCACATTCTGTAAATTACAGTCTTTGAGTTTAGTCACAAGTGCTTCCTGATTAATGATACAATGAAATGTAACAAATTCGGGAATATCCTGTCTCTTTCTAATCAGGCCTATGAATCCTCTCTCTTTCTCAACCGGCCTATGAGTCCCTTCTTCTTCCCTTGCATGTTTGGGGCGCCGTCAGTGCACACAGATGCCAGTCAATATAATTATCAGCAAAAAATTTAACAAGGACTTTCAGAAAATACTCTCCTCATGTTTGTCCCTGGAGGGGCAGTTAACATAAAAGTTCCTCTCTGAACGACTCGTTTTGAGGGAAGCGGACCCAAACATAAAATTGGGCAATGTCACTCACTTCAGTGCTTTTGTCAAGCGCAATAGTAAAACACTGCGCCACGTATATGTCAGTATTCAGTTGCTTACCGGTGTCCTCGCCAATGTCTTCTATGCGTTAATTTGCTTTAAAATAGCTTCCTTGTTTGTGAAATCAGCATACAATATTTCGGCAAAAAACATTATTTGACAATCTCCACATGTGTGAAGGCCTTCTTATTTCTCGCGAGTATCCAAGCAATCTCATATGTTGAAGGGTAATCCAAAAGGCCTCTCGTTTTCTCTGCAACAGTGCTAGATCTGCCCATCATTTGTTGTTGTCCTATGAGCTGTCCTTTGAGTTGCGCTATTTTGTTGTTTCTGAAGTTGCTGTGTGGCAGATATGTTTAGTCAAAGTGGGCATGGTGTGACTGGAAATGTTGCTCTAAATTTGCTCGTTTAAAACAATTGACTGCCTTCTGGCAAATAAGACAAAGTGAGCTAGTCCCATCATGCAGTACAAAAAAATACTTGTCTGTCCATCTCTTGGAACGTTAGCTCGCTGTAGCTGAGCAGTTGCATTCTATTTTGGTAAATGTTCTATTTCGGCCTTTCTGTTCAACAGCTGCGCTATACTGCCATCTATCTGCCGTCCAGGGAACAATAGATATATTCAATAAAGTGATTCAGGCCTGCACTAGACACATTGAATTTAAATTGTGTTAGTAACCCAGCTACAACCATGCAGTACAGTGCAGTCAGCAGCAAGCAGTTTAGCAGTTACCCCAGCGGCAATACATTTATAAAAACAAAAGCTTACCTTGACTTGGAAGAGTTCCAATGTTGGATAGCCATAGATAACATAGGATCACTTTCTGTTTGAGTAGACTAAACTAACTAGCTGCATTCTACACTAGCTCAGTAAGTGAAAGTGATATACTACAAAATATAGTTAGCTCACTCTCTCTCTCGCTCACTCTCTCTCTTACTTCTCCTTAATTTTGGAAGAAATTAATTTGTTCAAAACTGTTCAACTATTGTAATTTCTTTCTTTGAGTCAACTACTCAGCACATTTGTTTTGCACTGCAGTGCTAGCTAGCTGTAGCTTATGCTTTCAGTACTAGATTCACTCTCTGATCCTTTGATTAAGTGGACAACATGTCAGTTCATGCTGTAAAAGCTCTGATAGGTTTGAGGACGTACTCCAGAAGTTGTCATAATTACTATGTAAATCTATGGAAGGGGGTGAGAACCATGAGCCTCCTTGGTTTTGTATTGAAGTCAATGTACCCAGAGGAGGACGGAAACTTGCTGTCCTCCGCCTACACCATGGTGCTACCCTACAGAGTGCTGCTGAAGCTACTGTTGACATTCATTGCAAAACAGTGTGTTTTAATAAATTATTTTGTGATGTGAATATATTTAGTATAGTTTTACTATTTATTTATTTTGAAATTCAATGAGGAGGATGGTCCTGCCCTTCCTCCTCTGAGGAGCCTCCACTGATATACACATACACTATTCATCCCATTACACTTAAGTTATGTTGCCCATGGACAACTATGCGTGGAGCAAGTCTGGGTTTCCCAAAAGCATCATAGCACTAAGATCAAATCAAATCAAATGTATTTATATAGCCCTTCAGCTGATATCCCAGAGTGCTGTTCAGAAACCCAGCCTAAAACCCCAAACAGCAAGCAATGCAGGTGTAGAAGCACAGTGGCTAGGAAAAACTCCCTAGAAAGGCCAAAACCTAGGAAGAAACCTAGAGAGGAACCAGGCTATGTGGGGTGGCCAGTCCTCTTCTGGCTGTGCCGGGTGGAGATTATAACAGAACATGGCCAAGATGTTCAAATGTTCATAAATGACCAGCATGGTCCAATAATAATAAGGCAGAACAGTTGAAACTGGAGCAGCAGCACAGCCAGGTGGACTGGGGACAGCAAGGAGTCATCATGTCAGGTAGTCCTGAGGCATGTTCCTAGGGCTCAGGTCCTCCGAGAGAGAGAAAGAAAGAGAGAAAGAGAGAATTAGAGAGAGCACACTTCAATTCTCACAGGACACCGAATAGGACAGGAGAAGTACTCCAGATATAACAAACTGACCCTAGCCCCCCGACACATAAACTACTGCAGCATAAATACTGGAGGCTGAGACAGGAGGGGTCAGGAGACACTGTGGCCCCTCCCGAGGACACCCCGGACAGGACCAAATAGGAAGGATATAACCCCACCCACTTTGCCAAAGCACAGCCCCCACACCACTAGAGGGATATCTTCAACCACCAACTTACCATCCTGAGACATAGCCCACAAAGATCTCCGCCACGGCACAACCCAAGGGGGGGGGGGGGGGCAACCCAGACAGGATGATCACATCAGTGACTCAACCCACTCAGGTGACGCATCCCTCCCAGGGACGGTATGAGAGAGCCCCAGTAAGCCAGTGACTCAGCCCCTGTAACAGGGTTAGAGGAAGAGAATCCCAGTGGAAAGAGGGGAACCGGCCAGGCAGAGACAGCAAGGGCGGTTCTTTGCTCCAGAGCCTTTCCGTTCACCTTCCCACTCCTGGGCCAGACTACACTCAATAATATGACCCACTGAAGAGACCCACTGATCATCTTTCGTCCATTTAGTTTCAATAGAATTAAGATGATCTTATTGCTAAGATGCTTTTGGGAAACCCAGTCCAGGGTGTTATGCCATGCCTTGTTGAGTTTCCTTTACTACACTCACGTTGTCATAGCCTACCTTGCTCATTCGACCTGCAGGTTCCATCATTTTTAGATAGCCGACATCCAACATTGAGTAGTTTGACTAGTTCAATTCTACCTTTGCTGTTTTGAATATTACAACTGTTTTGTGATAAAGCATACAGATTTGTTTCATCTCGGGCGACTGGGACCGTCATACGTGCACGAGCGGCGCGCGCAATATGAGAGCGCGCGTGGAGGCGGTCCGGCTTCTTCAGTTTTCTGTAATCGTTTTTCGGTTGCTACCTTCAGTTAAATAGCAAGGACACGAGTGCGAGCAGACGGCCGAGTGTGTGGATATACTTTTCACCTGGGATTTTAATTCTAAATACAGCATCGACGGTCAGCTGCCAGGTAATATTTTTGCACGCATGTTACTGTCCATGGTATGTGTACAGAAACTAAGTAAATGTCCCGTGAAAGTGGCATTTTCCGATGAGGGGGTGTGGGACGTGCCTCCCTTTGTGCCTGAGCAGCTCAAAGCTTATTGTGGACACTTGAGAAACGTTGGATTCACACATTTCCAAGCTGTTCATTTGGCCCTCGCGTCGACTGGCCTTGACGAGCCCTTGATGCCATGTCGAAGAATCTCTAAAACGTGATGTACTCTGCATATTTTTCCGAGTTTTAAACGCGCAGGCCTCTTCATTTAAATTCCCCATGGCAGGACATGACACAGCGGGTGTTACTTTTTCCCTGCAGTGTTATTGATGTTTGTTATGCATTGTTTTTTTGACAGCCCTATTTGTGTCGCGGGCACATGCTATTTGTTTATTTTCTTTTCAGTCGACCGGGGGAGGCTTTCAAATTGTGTTGACCAATTGCTCAGCTGGGTCCGAAACAACGACAGAAGAAAGTGATACATTGTTGTGTCCTATTTATTGAGGCCCATAGTCAACATGCGCGTCATATTTGATGAATGTAACTATCAATTTTCAGAATTGGTATAATATCCCCAACGTTGCCAGCTCACACCTGTTTTGCAAGTTGATACATGTCTGGCGAGTGGATACACAAATAGCGTTGATGTCCTTATCATAACACCCCCGGGAAAGATAGTGGTAAAGCACTACTAACCGGTTGCATCTTTCACCGTAACGTTAAATCCTATTCCCCAGGCTTTTATTCGAAACAATATAAACCGATATCACTGACCGTGACAGATTAAAAAAAATTACCTCACATTATTGTCATCAAAGCCTAAGGCGATATCTCAGTCATCTGATGCCCTTTGTCGAGGCACAGGCCTACTGTTCTAGTGTCTCTTTAGCCTACTGAACTCAACTCCCTGATTAGTTGAGTTTTATCGGCTAGTGCTCTTTCGGTCTATGTTCAATCAATCGATGTGGTCAACTACTCAAAAGGTTCATGTGGTGATATTGAATTAATTGTTTTACATACGACTTTGTCAAACGTATGTTTTACATACGATATTGTCAGTAGGCCTGTGACACTTGACTCTTCAAGTCAAGACATCTTAAAAGCATTGTTCTTTCATACTCCAAAAATGTGTAGGTGGTTTGTTAACACAGTAATATTGGATCTTCATGAATGAGTTTGAGATCTTAGTAGTTTGTCAAAATATTGATGAACCGCAAATAGCTTCACCACCTTGCCTTCAACACATTAACCAGAAAAGTGAAACTTACATAATTACCCTGTTGTGAAAATAATGTCTGCCTGCTAGGACAATCAAGTATTCGGTTGTACTCAACCACGCTGTGGAGGCAGGTAACTGCTGTTGTGTGGTTAGAGAGATGAGCCAGAAACTGGAGGGTTGCCAGTTTGTATCTGGGGTCCAGCGGAAAGTGAGCTGGCAACTGGTGTGTTGCTGGTATCAAATCAAATCCTAGATGCCATTGCCTGCTGTTGTGCCCTTGAGCAAGGCATTTAACCCCCACAACAACAGCACCCTGGGCGCCCAGTGTGGCAGCCCCCCCCCCAAAAAAAAAACCTGTATGTGTGTCTTTCGGAGGGGTTGGGTTAAAAGCGGAAATCAAATTTCGGTTGGACCTTGTGTGCAATTGACCAATACAGTCAATTGACCAAAGTACCTTGCTCAAGGGCACAATGGCATCTTAATCTTAACATGCAAAACAGCACAATGACTAATAAAATGATAGACTGTGCAACCTTGGAACCCTGGCAGTCCCCCCAAAGTAATTTATTTGAAAAGGCCTGGGAAGGCTAACATACCATTACACCACTCATTTATTTAGCATAGAAAACATAATGAAAGATAAAGCTGTGCTGTTTGGTGTCTGTTTGCCAGGGCCAGGATGTCCAGTGAGGTGCAGAGACCAGACGACAGCCCCAGCACCAGTGGGGGGAGCTCGGATATCGAACAAAGAGAATCATCAGTACCCCCAGAACAGGAGCGGGAACAAGCACAGCCCAAAAAGAAGGAGACCAAGATCTCCAGTAAAACAGCTGCCAAACTCTCAACCAGTGCCAAGAGGTAAACCTTGAATCTGGCTCAGTTCAGTGGTATTTAAGTGGGGCAGGTTTGAGCACCTTCCTATCCTCAGGGTGGTGAGTTACACTGAGTGTACAAAACATTAATAACACCATCCTAATATTGAGTTCTAACCCTTTTGCCCCCAGAACAGCCTCAATTCGACAGGGCATGGACTGTACAAGGTGTGGAAAGCATTCCACAGGGATGCTGGCCCATGTTGACACCAGTGCTTCCCACAGTTGTCAAGCTGGATGTCCTTTGGATGGTGGACCATTCTTGATACACCTAAGAAACTGTTGAGTGTGAAAAACCCAGCAACGTTGCATTTCTTGATGCACTCAAGCCGGTGTGCCTGGCACCTACTACCATACCCCGTTCAAAGGCACTTAAAATCTTTTGTCTTGCCCATTCACTGTCTGAATGGTACACAATCCATGTCTCAATTGTCTCAAGGCTTAAAAATCGTTCTTTAACCGGTCTCCTCCCCTTCATCTATGCTGATTGAAGTGTATTTAACAAGTGACATCAATAAGGGATCATAGCTTTCACCTGGATTTACCTGGTCAGTCTGTCATGGACAGAGCAGGTGTTCCTAACGTTTTGTAGGCTCATTGTATATAACGCTAACCGGTCCAATGGACATTAGTATTATAGTAACACTCATGCTATTAATATATCCATTAGATTTAATCCATACAACATATGTAATGAAAGGTCACCCTGTTGCATCTATCGCATCATGACACTGTAATGCCTGTCATTCATCTGACAGGCAGATTACTATGATGACTATACCCCTGAGTCTTTCCTGGCCGTGTGATGATAAGAGCTGACCAGGAAGCAGTCTGGACTTGCCCTGGTTATCCTTGGTTATAGCATTTTCATAGCGCTTTCCTTAGCAAGGTCAGGTGGCCTGAGCCGTAACGATGATGACCATACTTTCATTCATCACACATATCTGTGTGGTTAGTGTTGTCACAAACAGCATTCCCACTTCCGCCCACCTAGCCTTGCCAGTGGAAACACCGATTGATGCGAGGTGATGATAGAATTATGCAACCAGCTGAGCCAGGGATTGGCTGAGACTACAGCGCTTTTTTATAACTACCCCTGATATTTGGAACATCTTCCTGATGTGTAGCACACTTTTATAAGACAGTCCGCTGTGCTCAAACCCAGGGTTTTAGTATTACGACCGCAACACTGGACACCACAGCTCTCTGTTGATTAAATGGGCTGCAGTTATGTCAGTGATGGTATAATGTGTTTCCATGGCGTTTTCCCCCATGCCTGGTTCAACACAGATGGATGTGACACAACATTATGACTGATGGGTTAAATTGCACTGTTGTGTGTGTGAATCATTACATGTCATCCTTTTTATACGGAGATGTTTATATGATGTTATTAACCCTTCCCTCCGCAGGTGACTGCTGCAGGGTTGAATTTGTAAGAGTAATTGAGAGATGTTGACATTTGTACAGGCCTATTGTAAAAACACACACACGCTGATAAACAGAGGTTGCCTCATCATGTTTGTAATGTGCCCGATGCTGCTTCCTCATGGAAAAGTCAGTTTAACAACAGTATGGCACTGTGTGACACCATTAGAGTTGGGTGATATTTGGGGAGACCTCTTCTACGATATGCTAATCTAAATATCGTGATATCTGATATAATAGTTTTGCGCCGTTAATTACTAAATCATTCCAGACTGTAATGTTTGTGCATATTTATAATATAGTGGCATTCTCATTAAATAACCATTTTTTGGGGGGGGCTTTGTTAATTTATTTAGACATTTTAAACACATTGATACAGCCAAACTGATATAACTGCACAGTTTTCAAGTCTTGCACATCACAATATATCGTCAATGTCAAATATCACTATTTTCGATTGAATCATATATCGGCCCAACCCTAGACATAATAAGCCTACAATGGATTGCCTTGACATTTGGTAAATTGAGATTTTTATATGTTAACTCATGACTGCAATTTGTGGTCTGGTCTACCTGTATCATCATGTTCTGTGGATTTATTAACAACATGATATTTGTGCATTTCATTATCACATGGGGTCAAATGCATTCTGGGAGCTTTTTCAGTTATGTGATTCGAGATATTCATTGCCACAAAGATTAAAACAGAGTATCATTGTTTTTCAGGATTCAGAAAGAACTTGCAGAAATTACACTCGACCCACCTCCAAACTGCAGGTAAGGAAAGATTGCTCTCTACCAGCATTTATGTTTATTCACCTTGCTCATGTTGTGGCCTTGGGATTTCAGGATATACTGTATTTCTGTTAAGGATTGTTGGTTCTAAGAATGAAGGATGGACTTCAGTCTTTCTGGTTTTACATAGGCGGTCAGGTATTACAGTGGTATATCCTTGTTATGATAAAGATGTTAATCATACACGTAAGAGTGATTTACGCTAGTACTTTTCACAACATTTCTATAGTTTGTTCTCTTCTACCTAACACAAGATGTAGGCCTACTTATCTAACCGTATAGGAAACGTACCATTTTAGATCATACAATTTCAGTTTAAAGTTTAAAAGAGAACATGTGATTTTAAAAAGTTTTGATTGTCACAAACAGACAATGGTTATTGTGTTCTGCTGCCTGTCCTTAAAGGGAGAGATATGGTGGCCAGCTAGCGAGTGGCAGACCGACCACGTGCATCAGCCGCTGAATGACAAAAGGCATCCCTGGGGGATGTTGTGCAGAGGCCTTATTAACTTAAAGAACACAAAGTGACGTTGTCATTGATTATCCTCCCCTGTTTATAACAGCACAGTAATTACCTCAGTCTCAGCATTCAAATGCAAATTACCAGAGAAAATGGAGGCCAGGCACAAGGCAACTGCTGCTTTTTGGCCATTTTAGATTGGTTGTGTTCATTTTATATGCACCTGATAAACGGCAAAGAGAGATGGCCCTGACTGACTCATCCAGTGCTAAACAGACAGTTGTATGTGTGGTACTGTGAACTTATCACTTTAACTGAGTTTCATGTAACACCCTTGCTGAAATGGTTAATATATATATAGGTAACCTTTTCATTCTAATTCAAAATGTAGTCACTGAAGGGTAAATGAGATATTGAGTATTGGCTCTTTACTCAAGGACTTCAAATAATTTGTTAAAATGGACTCTGAAAAATGAGGTTGTCACGTTGGAAATTATTTTGCTTGAGGCTACACAGGCAGAGTGATTAAAGGCGGCATAATTTTAAAGTAAAATAATCACTAACAGAAATGTACACAGCCATAAAAATAACTAGTTGTCTGGAAAACCATTAGGTGTTTTAAAGATTATCCTCTCTGTGTATCCCGGGGCTGCATATTCATGCTAATCCCATAACAACTAGGGCCGGGACGATACCAGTATAGCAATATGTTTTTCTGTACACAAAAATGAAAAAACGAAGCAGACCAGACTCTTTGGTCCTTTTTTAAAAACCTGCTGTATGTAAAATATTATGTGCTATAGCTTGAAAGTAAATACATGTGACTAAATGACAACATCATGTTTGTTTTCAACATCAGGGCTGTTTTCCTAAAGAAGTTAAATCCCATTTGTGTTTTGTTTCCTTGCCACGATACTAATGAGTATCGCGATACTGGTATCGTCCCAGCCCCAATAACAACTAAAATAAAATGGCTTTTATAACACATCCTAATTAAAAATGTTCTTCCACTGTTATAATGGTCTGATTAGGGTTATAGAATATGTATAACAGACAATTTCGATAATCCTTAAGTCTATTGATGCACCCGTGCGTAAGTAACAAAATACAAAAATCGGTCACTGTAAACTAGATATGTTTTTTTTATTTTTTTACATGGGCTGCGTCTCAATCCGCATCTGCCTATGTCGGTCTTCCGTATCTGCAGTACAGGGTGGCCGAGCTATAGCACTGTTTGTCAGACCATGAGGCATCCAGAAAATCAGTCTTCTCACGAAAGCGGTTTTGTTCTACGGAGGTTTGGTTCTATCATGGGACTTGTTTGACGCTAACCCATACAAATGAATGGAGGTAGTTTAGTGACAACAAAAATAAGGGGTTAAATATGTGTCAAACTAAAATATTTCCTGAGCTTTCTTATATCTCCTAGATATAGGACAGACACTTGAACCTTATTCTGTAAGATTTTTTTTACTGTCTTTTTTGCCATTTATGAATGTGTTATACAGTGCATTTCTATGGTTTATGGTAGTTAAGGCCAAATTCAATATATTATCAAATAATTTTTAGAGATATTTTTGGTGCCTAAAAGGTTCCTAAAATTACAAATCAAATAGCTAAATGATCCATGGTATGACCATCTTAAAATTATTCCATATTTAAGCTTAGTAGATCACTCCCACACACCCCTTTTTTTAAAGTGAATGTCGATAAGGGCTAAAAAAAAAACATTTGCTTTGCATGAAAAAGAGGCTTGACAAAGTCAATGTCATCATTTATGCCTTATGCTCACTACCGACCAAGTTAGTCTCAAAGGTTATTCATTTTATTTCACACTGCAAGTGGTGTCACTGTCTATTGGCCCCTTCAGAAGACAGTGTGTGTTGTATTGAAAAGATCACCTCGCTCGGCACATTACACACAGAGCCGGGGCCGGCAGATTTATTTCCTCTCGTCGCTCACCCCACTGAGAGGCCTGCAGTCAGACATCCTCTTTGTTTAAGCAGGGGAGAGTCTCCCAGCCTTATCATCCTGTAAAAGAACATCTCTGGAGATGGCCTGCAAATTGAATCATGAGGTGATCGTAGAATGTTGAAAGTAATGGTTGATGTGTCGTTGGCTACTGTCTAATTACTTTCTAGTGCTCTGCTTTATAACAGTCCTAAGCATCCATGATATGACATTGTCTTTCATCAGTGCTGTTACTAAATATTTGTTAGAAATTGCATTTGTTCCAAGCGTTTTGGAGCCTGTTTTTTGTGTTTTTTCAGCATGTGAACACGAGGGCAGTAAGATGTCATTCCCAGCTCCAGTTTACTGTCATTATTGTGACAGCTCTCTCACCTTGTCATTGTCACTCATCAAACAATTTTTTTTATTTTTTAAATTTATTTAACCAGGTAGGCTAGTTGAGAACAAATTCTCATTTACAACTGCGACCTGGCCAAGATAAAGCAAAGCAGTGTGACACAGACAACAACAATGAGTTACACATGGAATAACATGGAATAAACAATGAACAAGCCAATAACACAAACAAGTCAATGACACAGTAGAAAAAAATTAAGTATATATACAGTGTGTCCAAAAAGCATGAGGAGGTAGGCAATAAATAGGCCATAGTAGCGAAGAATTACAATTTAGCAGATTAACACTGGAGTGATAAATGATGATGTGTGATGTGCAAGTAGAGATACTGGTGTGCAAAAGAGCAGAAAAGTAAATAAAAACAGTATGGGGATGAGAGAGGTAGATTGGGTGGGCTATTTACAGATGGACTATGTACAGCTGCAGTGATCGATTAGCTGCTCAAGATAGCTGATGTTTAAAGTTGGTGAGGGAAATATAAGTCTCCAGCTTCAGCTGCAATTCGTTCCAGTCACTGACAGCAGAGAACTGGAAGAAAAGGTGGCCAAATGAGGTGTTTGCTTTGGGGATGATCAGTGAGATATACCTGCTGGAACGTGTGCTACGGGTGGGTGTTGTTATCGTGACCAGTGAACTGAGATAAGACGGAACTTTACCTAGCATAGACTTATAGATGACCTGGAGCCAGTGGGTCTGGCGACGAATATGTAGCGAGGGCCAGCTGACTAGAGCATACAGGTCACAGTGGTGGGTGATATAAGGTGATTCGGTAACAAAACGGATAGCACTGTGATAGACTGCATCCAGTTTGCCGAGTAGAGTATTGGAAGCTATTTTGTAGATGACATCACCGAAGTCAGATCTGTAGGATAGTCAGTTTTACTAGGGTAAGTTTGGCGGCGTGAGTGAAGGAGGCTTTGTTGCGAAATAGAAAGCCGATTCTAGATTTGATTTTGGATTGGAGATGTTTGATATGAGTCTGGAAGGAGAGTTTACAGTCTAGCCAGGCACCTAGGTATTTATAGTTGTCCACATATTCTAGGTCAGAACCGTCCAGGGTGGTGATGTGAAACCAGTTTTTAACCAAATAGGCTTTGGGCATTGTGATTTCTCTAACTGTCAGATATTTCAAGTATTGCTGTAGATATTTCAAGTATTGCAAACAGCAATGTTTATGTGATGAAACAATGAAAGGGGTCTGGAACAGAATAGCATTTATTCTGACTGAATGTTGCCATTGATGTATAGCCTACTGTAGCACTGGACATGTCTCTCTTGAGGCCAGATGCACACTAATTTGGTTGATTAACACTGTCAGTCTTCAGCACAAATAGCTTCTGCTGGCCTCTGAATCCAAATGGCATAATGTAATGCCCTTAAGATGCCCAAACCAAACCGTGTCACTTTTTGATGATGTCAGGCAGACAGGCCCAATAGGAAGTGTCTGCACTCAGCAGGATTTATAACATGACATTGTTGATCAATAATACCCCCACTGATCTCCATCCCCCTTTAATCGATGAGATCATCTCCACTACTGTGACTGAGTGACTGCTGCTTATTACTGTTGCGTTGGGTCCCTCTGGGGTTCTGTGGGAGTGACAAACTCGGAGCCATTTTTCACAGGCTTTACCAGGGGACTTAATGTCTACAAGGCTACAGCAGTGAAGTTATCAATATTCATGAGGGGGAGGGAATGTACGCCACAGTCGCCTCTGTGAAATATACTTGATCATTGTCATTTGCGGCTGAACTTTCAAGAATTTCAGCGCATATATCCAAGATTCGTGAGAAAGACTCTGGAACAGAACATTTATTTGAAAACTAATTTGTGTAGATCGTTGATGGTTTACGACATTTGTTCTCATGCAGCCTGTTCATGACCTTCTGATAATGGTTGTTTCCCAGTGGTGCAAAATACTGTATGTTTACAGATTAGGGTTTAATAACGGGAACCAAGTTATCAGGATTTCCCATTCAAACCCAGTCCCATTTCCCGGGATAAATAACTGCGAGAAAGTGGTAAATTATAATGAATGAACAGCATGATGTGAAATAGAACTGTTAAATTATACAGAGTGGTTATGGATACAGAGTTTCTGTATCCCAATTTGCCCAGGCTAAAAATACAGATATTTCTGCCCATGTGCAAGATCATTTTCAATGTAGCCACTCCGCTTCCTACGTAGTTGCTGTGCTGGGTGCTCCGCTGCCGCTCCCCCCCCCCTTGATCGCCTTTGTCTGGTCACTGGTGTAGCCTACAAACTTCATGTTGTACACAACTGTCAGGATAGCGCGACACCAACAGTCAGGCTAGCCAGTTATCTGCTGAGTTGCATGCAGCTAGTTAGTCACTCCATGATATCGGCATAAACAAACTCGCCCATTGTCAGACTATTTTCACCGGTCCAGATACATGCTCGGCTGCCCAGAGGTGGAACGCAGCAAGACACCGACACGCAGTCTAATTAGCAATTTCATGTTATTTTTTCATCATCATAGTGAATATTGGCTAAGCTGCAGTGTTTCCTCTGCAAAAATGCGAAGTGGGGGGGAAATGTTGTGAGGGAATGTCCATATTATCAGGTATGCTATTAGCAAAAAGCATTATCACCATTATCACACAAAGTCACTCCCCAAACATTATTATTATTATTACCCGAGTTACATTTAGCATTCATGTGCTGAACTTTTTAAAATGGTGCAGTTCGCATATTTAGAAGTTGCAAAATACAAGTAGGAATGGAAGGCTGGGATCCCCCTCTATTTAACAAATGCCATTAAAGCTGCTGTTTTACCAGCTATTGCAAGAATTGTTGTGCATTGACTACTTGTCAAAATGCATGTTTCCCCATGTTCCCATAATTTGAATGTGCCTCGAGAGGAATATTTATCTTGCATAGAACACACAACAACAAGCCGACTAGGTAAATAGAAACCATTCTACTATGGGGTTGTCTGAAATGTTTTATTCATTACATTTTTTGTTTGCAGAGGACTGTTCTATCATGTTCAAAGTGCACCTCGGTAGAATCTTTTTTTCATGTTCCATATTTCTTTGCTGTGGCCTCAGCGCCACAGCTTAATGACTGCAGTGGAAACAATGCTAAACTCACCAGGAGGCAGACAGGAACTACAATATGGCAGCAGTTAAAGATTAGCCATCGTCACACACAGCGCTGATTGTTTTTTTCCAAAGTGTAGGGACTGCTTCCTGCTTGTGCAACTGCAATATCCGTTCTGACAGACAGAGAAGGTTATAGCCTTCATCATATATGTTTTCGAATGTTTGTTCAAATTGCAGCAGGGTTTTTATTTCAACTGTTCAGAAATATGAGGTAGAGACGGGCTACATCAACATGGATGTAAGAAGAGGGTGAGTAAAGAGCGAAACATCAAGAGAGGGGGTAGTGTGAGCAGCTACGTTAGAAAAATGAATATTTGCGTAAAATAACACATGCGCAAAACATGATCAGGCTCCTTAGCTTTGAGAAAGAGGGTTTGCTGGAGCGGGGCATGGGCGAAGACTCCGTATTCATAGCTACGGCCTAAAAGCTCATTTATGCTTGATCCGAAAATGTGGTCGGAGACGCCATATGGATGGTGTGACGCAATTGCGGAGCCTCCGAGGCATGCCAGAGGCCATTGAGCTCCTTACTGCATCGCTGTGCGCCCGGCCAAATGTTGTAACAATGCGAAGGGCTCCGTATAGCTCTGCATTGACATGGTTGGTTGGCGGGAGGTCCTGCAATAACACAAACTCACTTTCTTCACAACAGCTCTGCGCTGCTCTACGAAGCGCAAGAAGTATGAATGCCTGACTTCTGCATAGGACTTATCACCCTAAATGCTGCACGGCCAGACATCAGATGCAGCTCCTTTAAATTATATGCTTTCTCTGTTCTGCTATCTGCATGATCAATCGTCAATGCTCAGGGTAGGGACAGACCATGCGTCTCATACATAACCTGTTCTACAGTAAATATTAGAACTAATATCTGAATGTCTAATCTCCATCGGGCTTTTGGGGGTCACTTATTTTTTTATTGTAAAGATTAATAGCCTATCGTTGCTTTAAATCAGTGTGCATGCAAGCACTCTCTCTCTTCATCAATTCCATTCAAATGGAATCCAACATAAATAATCCTGTTCTCGATTGATATCTACAGTGAGCTCCAAAAGTATTGGGACAATAGCTGGGTTTCTTTCCAATTGGTGACAAGTTTTCATGCAAATATTCAAAAGAAAATCATAAAAGCAATATGTGCAATTTCTCACCAGAGATTTCCATCAAATTGACTTATTTCAGATTAAAGGCTGTGCATAGTGACGTAGTGCACATAAAAAAAAAAACATTTTACGGTGAAATTCCCATGTACCAAAAAATAATAATAATTGCATTTAACTTTGATGGTTTTCTCTAGAGGTGCGCTCTAGCCCCCCTCATCAATCTACACACAATACCCCATAATGACGAAGCAAAAAAAAAAAAAATTTTGCAAGTGTGTGTGTGTATATAATATAAATAATCACTGCCAAATGTGCTTCAACAACGTACTGAGTAAAGGGGCAGAATACTTCTGTAAATGTGCAGGTTTTCATCAAGGATCGCTCTGTACTTAGCTCTGTTCATCTTTCCCTCGCTTGACTTGTCTCCCAGTCCCTGGCACTGAAAAACATCCCCGCAGCATTATGCTGCTGCCACCAGCAAGCTTTACTGTAGGGCTGGTGCCAGGTTTCCTCCAGATGTGACGCTTGGCATTCAGGCCAAGAGTTCAATCTTGGTTTCTTCAATCCAGTGAATCTGGTCTGAGAGGGTCTTTTAGGTGCCTTTTTGGCAAACTCCAAGCGGGCTGTTATCTGCCTTTTACGGAGGAGTGGCATCCGTCTGGCCACTCTACCATATAGGCTTGATTGGTGGAGTGCTGCAGAGATGGTTTTCCTTCTGGAAGGTTCTATCTGCACAGAGGAACTATGGAGCTCTGTCAGAGTGACAATCGGGTCCTTGGTCACCTCCCTGGCCTAGGCCCTTCTCCCCCGACTCCTCAGTTTGGCAGGGAGGCCAGCTCTAGGAAGAGTCTTGGTGGTTCCAAACATCTTCCATTTAAGAATGGTGGAGGCCACTGTGTTCTTGGGGACCTTCAATGCTGCAGACATTTTTTGGTACCCTTCCCCAGATCTGTGCCTCGAGGGGGGGGGGGGGGGGGGGGGGGGGTGGAATATTTCATCAGTTTTAGTATAAGGCGCTAACATAAAAAAGTGAAGGGGTCTGAATAGTTTCCGAACGCACTATATAGACTACATGGTGAGATTATTATAGACAAAGGGGCAAGATAATTTTTATTTAACAAACCGCAGCCAAGCAGTGATCATCATGTCACCAGAATAAGACCCTAGACGTTTATTGGAAAGGATCATCAAGCTCATCACCTTGCACTTTCACCACCATGTGAAGTTCATCATAATTTATTTCATCAGCCATCAGTAGCCTAATAAATTGCATGCTTTCCCGACAAGTCGTAGTGGGAGTAACACACGTCATCGCATTACTCCAAGTTTACGTCGATATGAAGGTTTATATCAATTTTTGAGTAGAAAAGCATTTCCACCGACATTTGCCGCACAATTAATTTTACAGACACAAAAGATCTCACCTTGTCTAGCGTATTTGGTTTTGTCACTGAAAAATGTCATGACATATTATTATTTTTTTTACCTGGTGTACAAAAAGTGCTGTAGTTTCTAAATGGTTCACCCAATATGAATGAAAATACCCTCAAATTAAAGCTGACAGTCTGCATTTTAACCTCATAGTCATTGTTAATTTCAAATAGAGAGTGCTGGAGTAATGAGGCAAAGCAAAACAAAAATGTCACTCTTACAATACTTTGAGATCACTTTATATTCAGTGGCTTGGGAAAGTATTCACCTCCTTGGCATTTTCCTATGTTGTTGCCTTACAAGTCCATTGGGGTATGTCTCTATAAACTTGGCACATCTAGCCACTGGGATCAAATCAAAACTGCTCCAGCCTCTTCAAGTTGGATTTGTTCCGCTGGTGTACAGCAATCTTTAAGTCACACCACAGATTCTCTCAATTGGATTGAGGTCTGGGCTTTGACTAGGCCATTCCAAGACATTTAAATGTTTCCCCTTAAACCACTCAAGTGTTGCTTTAGCAGTATGCTTAGGGTAATTGTCCTGCTGGAAGGTGAACCTCCATCCCAGTCTCAAATCTCTGGAAGACTGAAACCGGTTTCCCTCAAGAATTTCCCTGTATTTAGGGCCATCCATTCCTTCAATTCTGACCAGTTTCCCAGTCCCTACTCATGAAAAACATCCCTACAACATGCTATCACCACCATGCTTCACTGTGGGGATGTGTTCTCAGGGTTGATGGGAGGTGTTGGGTTTGTGCCAGACATAGTGTTTTCCTTGATGGCCAAAAAGCTCAATTTTAGTCTCATCTGACCAGAGCACCTTTTTCCATATGTTTGGAGAGTCTCCCACATGCCTTTTGACACACACCAAACGTGTTTGCTTATTTTTTTCTTTAAGCAATGGCTTAAGCCCAGCTCTGTAGAGTGTATGCCTTAAAGTGGTCCTATGGACAGATACTCCAATCGCCGCTGTCGAGCTTTGCAGATCCTTTAAGGTTATCTTTGGTCTTTTTGTTGCCTCTGATTAATGCCCTGCTTGCCTGGTCTGTGAGTTTTGGTGGGTGGCCCTCTCTTGGCAGGTTTGTTGTGGTGCCATATTCTTTCCATTTTTTAAAATAATGGATTTAATGGTGCTCAGTGGAATGTTCAAAGTTTCATATTTTTTTATAACCCCACCCTGACCTGTTTGGAGAGCTCCTTGGGCTTTGTGGTGCCCCCTGCTTAGTGGTGTTGCAGACTCTGGGGCCTAATCTGTTCTGAAAGGTGTGTGTGTGTGTATTTATACTTAGATTGCACACAGGTGGACTTTAACTAATTATGTGACTTCTGAAGGTAGTTGTTTGCACCAGGTCTTATTTAGGGGCTTCATTTCAAATGGGGTGAATACATATGCAGGCACCTCTTTTTTTCTGTTTTTATTTTTTTTAACTTCACCAATTTGGACTATTTTGTGTATGTCCATGAAATACAAATAAAATCCATTTAAATTACAGGTTGTAATTTTGCAAGGCACTGTATATGATGTCCTAGCCTGCCTCTTTTAGGCAATACATTCAATGGAGTATTAGCTCTCCAATGGCTTCTCCTTAGCTCTTGTGGAGCCCCAGGAAAAGCTAGACTAGAATAGCTTGTTGGACATTTGTTTTGTGCAGTTCTAATGGATCATTCGAAGAGGGATGCAGGCTTGCTCTTATTTGCTGAAAGTTAAATACAGCAGCCAAAATAACTTCTGGGGAGTTTGAAAGGAGAACGAGCACTCTTGATGGCGATAGGCTTTAGCGGTTATTTCTTCATAACCATTCTATGTTTGTGAAGAGAAGCGAACGCCGTCTGCATCTTAGTCATTGTTCAAGCATGTCATTACAATGATGATGATGAGGGGAGAACCAAGCGTATTTCATTTAACTGTTGAGAGCGACGAAGGAATAAAGGAACAATTGAGCGTGAAAGAGAAGGTAATACAGCGTTAGGGGAAATATTATGAAAGGTAGGCTAATGCATCAGCCTACAAATGATCAGTGCTTGACTTGGGCTGGAGCTGTACGGAGCAATGTACACGCACCTGTCATTTTTGGGGGAATTGCATACCAGCTCCTCTTTAAAACAAAGTATCCTATCGCTGGCCCAGATTCACACATCGAGGCTAATCAAAGTGGAATGACGGCGGGATCTGCATTGAATAGCAATGGAGAATGGACATTCCTTTCTGATTCTGCTTTGTTCAAGTTTATTTGCTGCTTGTCTGTGAATCTCTGGGTGACAGTGGGCTGTTTTGAGATTGCGCCGATTGAAAATGCGCCGACATAAATGCACATGCGCTGCTCCAAATGATCAAATGAGGGTTTGTAAGGTCATCAAAATTTGTTCCAGAATGTTTTGTTAATGTAATTCCTCAAGGCACACGTTTAAATATTATCAATCACTCACTTAAAAATTTACATATCAACCATCATTGGAATGACCCTTCAGTGCGTGTCTGTGTGTATGCCAGTGCGAGGGGGCCGTTTCCCAAGGATAGAGATTTCAGCAGCAGGTATAAAATGACAGACAACAGACATACTACATAACTTGTAGCCAATTTAAAACATAACTGCTATCTCGCTAGTTAACTAACTAAGCTTTATTGTCATTGTTCCCTTTCCACAGGCACTGTGGATAGCCTAAAATAAATCTGCTGGAATTGCCCTCTATTTAACAGTAGCCATATAATTGCGACAAATAATGTGCATCTATCTCCCCTGAAACATGAATATTTTAGCCGAATATAAACATGTCTAGTTAGATGACAAAGGTATTGGTTTGTAATGTTGAAATAGTGGCAACCATCCTCCAGGATAGCTACTGGGTGTGCAGGCTTTTGTTCAAGCCCTGGCCTAACCGCCACATTGACTGCTCAACATGATCTTGATAAGTAGACTTGGGTGGTTCAGGGCTGAATCAAAAGCCAAGCCTGCACACCCAGGAGCTCTCCAGAAGAAAGGTTGACCACGTGTTGACAACTTGACTGACAGTGGAGTTCTACTTTGTGGGGGGTTAAGCGCCTTGATCATGGGCACAACGGCAGGATATGGTAGGTCTACATGGGATCAGACACGGCAGCCTTCCAGTCAATAATGCTTACTTTTTCATGTAGGCTATAGTAATGGAAATTTGGTTAAAAGTGTATAAACCCTTAACAGAGAACAATCGGAGGTCTCAATAGCATAATGTCATTTTGTGATTTTAGATGAGAAACGTCTAATGGACCAACTTGGGAAAAGACAGCGCCTGCATTCTTTCATCCCAGTCAAGCACGGCTAATTATACAAATTGTAAATGGACCCTATTATATTTCAAAATCAAAATCCTTTTAGTGTAAAACTGGCATGTCCTGATGGCCCAACATCCGTAGGATTACAACATAAACATCAATGATCAAATTCCCTATCATAATGTCTGGGTTTGGTTTTTACAATGTGGGTGTGGCCTGTTGTGTATTGGTGGTTTAGTGATAAACATCCATGGCATTACAACATAAACACATCGCTGATCAGTTTCACTATCATAACCAATGTCTGGGGTGGGATTTGTTTTATTTTATTTTGGGGTTTCTGCGTGCATGTCTTCCACCAGCATTACGTGTTCTCTCCCAGCTTCATGGTTCGAACGAGGTGCATAGTTCCAGTCCATATAATACAGTACAATAATACAGTACAGTAATACAGTCCAAGATTACTGGAGCTTGTTTAATTTATTTACCCAAGAGAGCAAACATCTATGGGCTTTTCTGTTTTTCTGTCGTGCGATAGCCTATCATATGTATACCTATTGGATAACGGCACAATCATTGGTGCTTTTTGGGGTTAGGGCTCCTAAAATGTGTTTAATGTAGAGCTCATCATCTGGCTCAGGTAGCATCAGGTTTGAATTTTCATGCTTTAAGCTTTAATCAAATCCAGACATATTTATATGCTTTATAATGACACTTCTGATTTTGGCGGGAAATTCCGGGTTACTTGGGAGAAAAGTGATTTAATCTTGGGATGGAACATTTTGTAAAATACAGGGAACATATTAAACCCTAGTACGAATACAGGATCTTAATTTGATCAGTCTTTTGTTGCTGAGAATTTATTTACATAAACGAACACATGGTTATATTAACAGTATTGCACTTTTCATGTAGCCTACTTTTGGCCAGCTAATAGCCTAACCACTCATCAAGCAACATTATGTACTAAAAGTTAAAATCCTTTTGCAGCAGGATTATTTTGCTGTGACAATATAGGTCAAACTGAGATCCTACACTTGTACATGCAGTACATGATTTCAAATGTTTCACCTCATCTGCTATTGACAATAGTATAGCATCTGTTGAACTAGGCATGTTCTAATGAAGTGGGGTCATTTTGTTTTGTGACTAAAGGTAGCATGCTCTGTTCCAGACCTCAGACATCATCTCACGTTAATGTATCCTTATTGCCCTTCACCAAGGCACTTGTTTGAAAACTAACTCCGCCTGCCTTGATTCATGCGTATCATTGGATTCTCAATGTCCTCGTTTGTGCAGCGCTTCCCACAAACATTTGTCCCAAATGTTATTAATGTTTTCTAGGGGACACCAAGTGTAACACATCACGTGGCCACTCTATGGTGAAGTCTAGCCATTACACAATTGGTTCACCGAAGCTGTTCAGGACATTGAGACGGACAGGATGGTAATCCACAGTAAGCAAACAGTGAAATCTTGACAAAGGAACAAATAACTCCAAAGTAAAGAGTTGCTCTTCGATTCCATTACCATTTTGGCAGGGATACCATCTCAAAGTTGAATGGGTTTCAACGAATTACAAACAATAGACCGTTCGTTCCAAGAGGAATTAGGCTCTATTTTACCATCTCAGTTATTTCTATTGTACAGACACAAATATACAATGTGTTCATCATAATCGACAGAGATTTCTGGTGGTGACAACTTGTAAATTAAGTGTCATTATTAGATGAGTAATAACCTGAGAATGTATGTAAATGAATAATAACTTCTGCCATGTTGGCACAGAAATGTGGCTTAGGCCTAAAATATTTAATCAGTTGGACAAACTTTTTAATGAGGTAATACCGGATACAGATAGGGCTGTGACAGTCATGGAATTTTGGATGCTGGTAATTGGCCAGCCAAATGACGCGGTCTCTGTAATAAAACAAAAATAAATGTACATATTTGTTTGGGGGGGGGCACATTTTTCCTTTCCACATTTTCTCCTTTCCCAGCTCCGGACTGCATGTGCTGCCATAGAAATAGAATGAATAGAACAGGCATCCCCATTCAAATCAATGATCGCATGGGAAGACTGGCGGCCATTGCAAGTGTACCCATAGGGTAAAAGCAGGAATTGAACACTTTAGGGATGTTAACTGTTAGTTGGCTAACTGCCGGAAAATACATTTGACCTGTCATGCTTATTGGTCTATAGGTGAATTTGCATAATTTTGTGGAATTTTAATTGGTGCGTGTGTATTTTCGTAAATCGTCATGCAGTTTATCACACGCGCACAGCATACAGAGCCTAGTTTGAGGAGTGGAATAGCCAACCACCTATCAGACAGCGCAAGAGTTTCTCCTCAAAAGCCTGTAGGCTACTGGAGTGAAACCTGCTTTTGTAAGCTCAGTCATTGCGGCACAAATAACAATTCTAAATGCAATCGCGTGATAACTTTGGTGGCCACGATTAATTGAAAAGTAGCTATTTTTATTTGTCAATCTCAACTCGCGCCCTCCCAATCGCCATTCGGACGCATATGCTATAGCCTGCCTACCGTTGACTATCAAAGGTCACCCACTACTTTGCCATGTGAGCTTGAGGTGGTATAATTGTTTGAAACCTGAACGTTTTACATTACTTCAAATAATGAGGCACGTCTTACCTTGCTTCAAAGTAGCCATGCGAAAATCAAGCCGTGGAGGCAATTATTTTATAGATTTCCTCATGCCATTAACCAGCATTTATCTCTTGTTCTATTGGTTTTCATATAAACTTTCTATCGTTGTGCAGAAGCCAAAAGCACAATCCTAGTCATTTTAGCAACCCATCATAGTAGTTGCTATTAGATTCCCCCTCTTTCTAAGTTTCTACCTGATATTTTCATCTCTGTCACATATGGAACTGCTCGCATTAAGTGCACAGTTTAGAACTGTTTTCCGCTAATTGCAGTTGGGCAAATGTTTGAAAAGGATGTTTTGTTAGCTGCTTCATTACATGAGTTGCATGTTCAATAATAGGCTATATATAGCCTTCGGCTTGCTATTCCTGCATGTTTCCATGCACTTAATGAAAAATGTTCGGTCCTTGTATGCTTACATAGTATCAGAGAGGAAGAGGCGAAGTGAGAGGTTTTACTCTCGCCAAGATCTGTCCAAAATAAGCCCAATGCGTTTCTATGGGCTTATTTTGGGCCTAAGCTAGTTGCCTGCCTTCCCGCCTTGGGTCGACTACCATTGTTAGGGCGGAAACATAAGCATCTCGTCATTGTATACAGATCTCTGATAATATTTTCTGTTGGTCAGTCATTTTATTGTTTGTGAAAAAAATGTAACCGGTTGTTGACTGGTTTAATGAGGGTCAGTTTGAATCCCTAGAACCCATCAAGATGTGCTGTGATTTATTGATTTAACTCAACTGAGAGAACCAAAATTACATTCCAATGCATGAGCATCGTCATTTGAATGAACATTCTACATTACTATGGAAATTATTGCATCACAACACCAGACGGCCATTACGAGTGTACCCATGAATTTACCAGTCAAATTACCAGCCCATTCTATTCATGTTTAAGCAAAGGGCAACACCGTTTCATCACATCACCTAAATTCACTACAATAGGCAAGGCCTAATATGTAGACTAGCATACAAATGGTAGATTAATGCCTAGTGGTGTAAAGTAATTAAGGAAAAATACTTTAAAGTACTACTAAAGTAACTTAAGTATCTCTACTTTAGTTTACTATTTACATTTCTGACAGCTTTTACTTTTATTTCAAGAAAATAATGTATTTTTTCTCCATACATTTTCCCTGACACCCAAAAGTACTCGTTACATTTTTGAATGCTTAGCAGGACAGGAAAATTTGTCAAATCCATGCACTTATCAAGAGAGCATCCCTAGTCATCACTACTGCCTCTGATCTGACGGACTCACTGCACACACAAGCTTTGTTTGTAAATGATGTCTGGGTGTTGTAGTTTGTCGTCGTCGTCCCCCCGCCCCGGCTATCAGTGGCGCCAATGGTGGCGTCTGGTTTGCTCAAAATAAGGAATAAAACATTATGAATACTTTTTATTTTTGATGCTTAAGTATATTTGAAACCCAATACTTTTAGATTTGTACTCAAGTAGTGTTTTACTTCAAGTAGTGTTTTACTTGGTGACTTTTACTTGAGTCATTTTCTATTAAGGTATCTTTACGTTTACTCAAGTATGACAATTGGGTACTTTTTCCCACACCACTGTTAATGCCCCAGCCTGTGAATTAACTTCTAACTTCTCTGTCTTCACTGTTCAATTTTTGCGCAATGCATGCATCTCTGTTGGCATCTCCACTGGCCTCTCTTTTCCATCCACTCTGTATGTCTCTTAATACTCCTGAACCAGTAGCCTAGCCTGATGCGTTTTCCAGAAGTAGAAATATATTTTGGTAACTTATTTTGAGTAATTAAAAAACATACTTCACAAAAATATAAACGCAACATGTAAAGTGTTGGTTCCATGTTTCATGAGCTCAAATGAAAGATCCCAGGAATGTTTCATGCGTACTAAAAACATGTTTCTCCCAAATTTTGTGCACAAATGTGTTTATATCCCTGTTAGTGAGCATTTCTCCTTGCCAAGATAATCCATTGACCTTATAGGTGTGGCATATCAAGAAGTTGATTGAACAAAATTATCATTACACAGGTGCACCTTGTACTGGAGACTATAAAAGGCCACTCTAAAATGTGCAGTTTTGTCGCACAACACAATGCCACAGATGCATGCAATTGGCATGCTGACTGCAGGAATGTCAACCAGAGCTGTTGCCAGAGAATTTAATGTTAATTTCTCTACCATAAGTTGCCTCAATGTCATTTTTGAGAATATGTCCAACTGCCTCACAACAACCGCAGACCACGTGTAACCACGCCAGCCCAGGACCTCCACATTCAGCTTCTTTACCTGCTGGATGGTCTGAGGCGAATCACCTTGGACAGTGATGAAACTGTGGGGTTGCACAACCAAACCATTTCTGCAGTAACTTTCAGAAACCACCTAGGGAAGCTCATTTGTGTGCTCGTCGTCCTCAACAGGGTCTTGACCTGACTGCAGTTCGGTGTCGTAACCGACTTCAGTGGGCAAATGCTCACATTCGATGGCCACTGGCATGTTGAAAAAGTGTGCTCTTCATGGATGAATCCCGGTTTCAACTGTACCGGTCTTATGGGTGAGTGATTTGCTGATGTCCGCATTGTGAATAGAATGCCCCATGGTGGCTGTGGGGTTATGGTATGGACAGTCATAAACTACAGACAACGAACACAATTACATTTTATCGATTGCAATTTGAATGCATAGAGATACTGTGATGAGATCCTGATGCCCATTGTTGTGCCATTCATCCGCTGCCGTTTGAGCATGATAATGTATGACCCGATGTTGCAAAGATCTGTATACAATTCCTGGAAGCTGAAAATGACCCAGTTCTTCCATGGCCTGCATACCCACCAGTAATGGCACCCATAGAGCATGTTTGGGATGCTCTGGATCAACGTGTACGACAGCGTGTTCCAGTTACTGCCAATATCCAGCAACTTCGCACAGCCATTGATGGGGAGTGGGACAACATTCCACAGGCCACAATCAACAGCCTGATCAAGTCTATGCGAAGGAGAAATGGGAAATAATGGTTACACCAGATACTGACTGGTTTTATGATCCACGCCCCTACTTTTTTTTTTTTTTTAAGGTATCTGTGACCAACATGTGAAATCCATAGATTAGGGCCTAATTAATTTATATTGACTGATTTCCTTACTATAACTCAGTAAAATCTTTGAAATTGTTGCATGTTGTGTTTGTGTTGTTGTTCAGCTTCTCTGATGTTATGTGATCACATTGGCTGGTGGTAAAAATGCATTAAATGGGGAATCCTCTGTTCTTCCAACACCCAATGTTTATGTTTACAATGAAATGTATTACATCAGAATACCCAATGTTAGAGTGTTTCCAATCAAATTTATGAAGTAAATTGGAACCTTTTGCTATCAGTTGCATTTGCATAAACGCTGTGATTGGATGATAGCTGTGAGGGTTAACGAATCCGGATCAAATCCTTTGATCTTCTCAAGCTCTTTAACGATAGAATTGCCGAAGGAGTGGAATGTAATAGCTGAATAGAGATGGGAGCCAGGCTACATATCGTGCTTCACCAACGAATAACACCGCACCACTCATCTCTGCCAGTAACCTTCTGGTAACGAGTCCATTTCCTTGGCCACAAGGCCAAGCAACTGCCCCGGGCGCTGAAGCTTTGTGGGAGGGTTATGTGTACTGAAAAATACTCTGGTCGTGGCTGAATGGTTAAGGGTTTGGAGTGAGAGCAGCAGTGCTTTTCTGATGTAGCTACTTCAAGTATGGCCTCTTTTGTTTGTTGTGACATACTTCAGTACACACAAACTCTGTGGATTAAGTGATAAAAAAAAAACAACATTTTAATGACTCATCATTTTTGAGTCATTAATGTATGCGAAGCCTGTGTATTATGATAATGATATATGCTCTACATTATTTATTGAGTCCTGAGACAAACATTTGCAATGCATAAGAAGCTTGCTTCAGGGACCCACCAGCAATGCTGAGAGGAGATAATGTTTACCTACCAAAGTCCCTGTTTTTCAGAACAATCTTCAGAAATTAGAATGGAGGAATGGGAATAGAACATATTTGATTACCTATTGATGTCATAAAAGTATCTGAAGTACCTTCCGAAGTACACATTCTCATCAAGACCAAATGGAAGGTAGTTTTAAATTGATTGAACCAGCATGTGAAATGGGGTAAATATTGGTATGTGGTTCACTTGGACTCGAGGAAACCGTGCACATATTCAACCATTTCTGCCATAAATGCTTGTTTCAGGATAAATCACAGGCAAATAATTACAGTATTCATAGTAAGGATGAACAATAAAAAGGCTTGATTTAAAAACAAACCATGTCATTTGTGCAAATAAAGACGAAAGGCCGCGGAGGGAGGTGTCACCTCTGCTGCTGAGCTACATGGTAATTGGTTGTCGGGGCTTTGCTTTCACGGTCAGGGGAAACGAAGATTGCTTCATTAAGTTCCCTTTCTGATAACCGCCACAGCCGCCGCGCCAATGGAACAGAAGATCTTAACTGAATGGCTATGCCATTAGTAAAGAAAAGTGGTTAAAGGGAATGAACTGGAATGGTGAATAATTAAGATAATAGCTCTATTTGCACATGGCAGCAATTAAAAAGACTGAATCACATTCAATTACGGGTTCCGTTAGTCTTTTATATAACACCTTTGCTGTGGCGGTCAATTTTGAGACCATTTTTATACAGCAACATCCTGAACAGCTTGAGGTGTGAAAGGTTTTTGCTCAATTATTTTAAGGAATTGTAGTTCTGGAGGATTGGGCCACTTGCACCAAGCACATGTTCAATTGGTACTGTAAAAGAAGGTACATTCTCTAAACTCTACATCCATAAGGTTCCCTGGCCTTGTATGTTAACAACTCAACACATGAACATTTTCCCAAATGCCTTTTCATTTTTGATTTTAATATGGTTGTTGGTAATTTGGCTTCTGGCAACATATATTTGAATTATTATTTTGTACTCATTGACAGTTTGTTTGACCTTGAACTGAACCACAAATGCTGGCATAGTTTCTGTCTCTGTGCTCGGTTCTGTCTGTCTTCTGCAGTTATTAGCTTGTTGTGTCAACAAGCTAATAAGATGAGGAATAAATTACACTCCCATAACCTTTTGTGCTCTCTTGTCTCTGGCTGCACAGCGGATGTCAAAGGTGGAATAGAGAGAACATTTTAGACATTCTGCTGAACAGACACACTCCTACACACAGCGAGTGCTTGCCAGAAAACACCCCACTAAATTCCATAAATATTGAAAGTGAACGGCATGGGCCCTCCCAGAATGGTCTGACTTGAGGGATTTTGTCGCGCGCACACGCAATCAAACAATGTTCCCTGTAACTGAGGTCCGCAGCGGTAGAACACTGTCATGGGCTTGTCTCTGTCATCATGAGTAAGATAAATGACGCAGGCTGATCACCTGTCTGCATCAGCTTGTCAACTCAACCTCTTCCCTAATGTCAGGGAGAATCACCAGAGCTGTTGATACTACCAGAGCTGTAGATAGCCCGGGGAGGGAAGGTCGCCAATTTGCCAGAGATTACTGTAATCGCCATACCATATGATAAAGGTTATGGCATGTTGGCACAATCTCTAGATTGTCTGGAATCATGTAATATTGACCATGGTAAATGGGGCACAGGGTGCACTAGTCTCTCACAGCCACTGCAAGGAAAGGTTATTCAATAATATATGGAAATTATGTCTGGTCTCTGTTACTTTGTGGATCACAGCTTGTTACATGGATAGTTTCTAGTAACTACAACTTTGGTGTGCGTGTGTGTGTGTGTAACGGTGTATACATTGAGAAGGCGTGCAGTACACGGCCGCCATAAAAATGACATTTTCTAAGAGTTTCTTTGTGTCAGCCAGCCTAGCATATTTTATATTGTAATGGTGTCATTTGTATTTATTATGGATCCCCATTAGCTGCTGCCTTGGCAGCAGGTACTCTTTCTGGGGTTGAACAAAATGAAGGCAGTAATGAGACGTATTTCAGAATAGATTCTTTGTCCTCTGTGCATGTAAGAGCATACATGAAATGAACATGGTTCATTATGACATGTATGTGGTTTGTCCATGTCGTCGTTCAACATCATGTAGATGATCTTGTCAGTGGTTTGGTGTCTGCGGTCATATGAATAGCCATCTTCCGTGAATTGACAGTTTCCATATGTATGCCAGATTTACCAGTGTATTATTCCATTTAGAATATTGCATGATCAAAGGATAAAACATCAGATACGTGTTGTATCATGTTAAAAAGGAATTGACCATGCCTAGCTAACTGACGAGCATGACATGTTTTAGCTTGGCATTGTTTTTTTATTTGGATTCGATCAAGATAAGTGAGTTCCACCGCGGTTTGAAAGCAGAGTAAATCGGGCCTGAAGGGTTTTATTTGGGGATTCTGTTTGGTTGCATTCTGTTGCAGAGGCAGCACTCCAGCTGTTGGAGCCATTCCCACATGAGTGTAATCGCAGAGGATGGCTAGTGGTAGATTCTCACGGACACCCGCACACTAATGTATCCCAGATTCTTGGAAGAAATGACCCAAATACTCAGTGACTCAAAGAAATCTACCGATGTACAACAGATTTATTATAACTCTCAAGTCACACAGAGGATATTATTGCAAACCGTAGCGAATTCATGTTTAATGTCATGTGTATTGAACTTAACTAGATATGTCTGCATTAATGGATAAGAGTTTTCCCATAGTAGAGCGAGGAGAGCTCTATTACAGTTGCGAAATCGCAGTATTCAGCTATAGGCCTAGGTGTAGTGAAAGTACTGTCTGGGGTTAGATTATGCCACATGACAAAAACAGATATTTTAGTGCACTGTCAGTCTTCTAACGTCTAGCGACTTGACGTAAGATTTTGAGCAGGCACTTTATTTTCCTATAAATGTTTAAGCATCCTAAATTGCAATCCTCTGACTAGCATTAAAATCATTGTGCATTTTAAAGTTGCTCAGTAATGATCATACCCCTTGCTAGGTGAATAGGATCTGCTATAAAACATCCCTATTCATCCCATGACCAAAGCAGGATGTAAGGATGAGCAGTATCTCCCTTTCTCTCTCAGCCATTCAGGATGCTGATTCAGTCGATATCCTAAACCTAGACAGCCTCTCTCCGTCTCAGTCCGATGCTGTGGCCTCGACCGTGCTCCCCTGCTCTCCCACTCCACTAGTCTAATGAGAGACTGTCAGTCAAGTCTTGAATGCCCAGCCAGCGCTCAGGCAGCCGTCACAAAGCACCACAACCCCTGCTGCTGGTGGGGTGGGGGTTGCCGGGCAACCTCCAGTCGTGGCATGTACTTTAAACTATTGACTTAGCCTTTACCCAGAGGTCCGTGTGTTGTCAGATCTACACAGAGATTGTGTAGAGTGGATCCTCTGCCATGCCGTCTCATCTATCTCTTCTGAGCTCAAAAGTGATTGGCCTCAAAGGACATGAAAGAGTCCCTGTATCTGTGCAGCTTTGAAAAGGATCACACATCTGGCACAGTGGGAGGAAAAATATATATTTTTATATTGCATCAAGCTACATTGAGTTTTTCACCTTGAATCATGTTGAATGTAGACGCTTGATTAAATTAGCATTTTTCCGTAAGTATTGAAAAGGAAATTGCCTACAGCCAAAGTGTGGTGTTCAAAATGGCACACTGTGGCAAAACCATTTTCAATGGAAAGTGAAAACAAGGAGTTCTCATTGGATAATTTCGCATACAACCTTCCCATTTTACTAATCTTTCTTCCGTTTCGGGCCTTATGAACATGACACATTAATTCTGCAGATTACCTCTGGTGCAGGGATGTGTTGATGAGTAAATAACTTATTTCCCCCACCCACATAAAAACAGTTCTCCCTGTGTCTGGTTGCAACTCATTTTCTCCATGAACAGTGCAGGGGTTACCTCACCCACCTAAGCAACATCAGAATATTTCTCAGATTCATTACAGCTAGCTATTAATAGGCCACATCTGGCCTGTTGCAATGCACTGACAATGAATATTGCCCAACATGGTCTCCAGATGCTATGCTTAGGTAATTTCCAAATCATACCAGTATAAAACAGATTTCCTTTGTGCCTCATCAAGATAAGTCCAGATTCGCATTGCTCTTATGGGCACAACACAGCTATTGAAAAATATTCAAGTCCCTGGGGAAGAATGGATCATAATGAACTAATTAAAGAAGGCTTCGAACAAGATAAGTGAAATCTGCATGTGTTGACACTACAGGAAAGAGGAAGTGTCTAGTCCTTTCATTCTATTTGTGGAGACTGATCCATTCTCATGGGCATGCATTGAGCCAGACACATGTTTGATACTCAAGTCGTGCTATTTGAGATTATTATGTTGCGGAGAAAGCATAACTTGCTTGTCATTTCATTCTGACATAGCCATTTGGAAACATCAGTCACAGATTATTGGAGCTTGTCAACATGAGCAAAGCTATTGGTGACTTTGATAGTCAAGCATTTTCTGTGCTACTGCAATCCTGCTCCCAATCTCTAAGTATGTGTAAGTGTCTGTGAGCAGTCGTCTGTGTGTGTGTGTGTAGTCATTTGTGTGCGCCTGTGGGTTTAGTCGATGTTAAAGTTCATGTACAGAAATGCCATGAAATCTGAGGAATTCCTCATTGTCCTGGGCTTTCAGATCTGGTCGGTGTTCCAGACAGTCTTCTGTTGGGGGAGGGTGGAGACTTAATATGGAAATTACATTAATTACCAGACTATCCAACAGATGTGACCCTCACCCCATTCAACATAACTACTCATCTAATAAAGGACCTTCAAGAGACAATTATATTTTTGTGTATGAATTGACCATTTGTTTTATTGTTCTCTATTTGTGAAATGAGATTCCTCAATCCAACTGACAAACTGTTTATTTCAATGGATGGATGGTGATATTAGCCATTGAATGTTGCACATTTTGGGGGGGTTTAATAATGTTTCAGATTTGCTTTGGCAGCACAACCTAGATGGCTTGAGTGATAATCATTGAACAGAACTAAACCTCGGGCTAAAAAGAGCAGACTGAGAATCTCCAATCTCTGCTTCTTTAACTTGTCAGAAACAAGCATTTCCTCCTCACTCTCTTGCTCACTTGGACTCAGACTTTGTCTACTTTAGGCTACCCTGTCAGTAGCCGGTTGTCGATCCCAATGCCCCTAAACATATTGACATGTTTCTGTTTCAGCGCCGGCCCCAAAGGAGACAACATCTACGAGTGGAGGTCAACCATCCTGGGACCACCGGGCTCTGTTTACGAGGGAGGGGTCTTTTTCCTCGACATCGCCTTCACACCCGACTACCCCTTCAAACCACCCAAGGTCAGCACCCCTTGCCACACTGACCACAAATGTTTTATAGCTTTAGTGCCATTGTGCTGCTTTCTTCCTCTGTGGAAAACTCTTGCTTTAATGTAATTTCAACAGCTAACATGATTTTCTGGAAATCTGGTGTGCTCCTTCAAGCCTTTACCAGTTCACTGTCCATATTTTAAATTCATTCTTTATTAGCCTTTTCATGAAATGTACCCTGTGGAGTATTTTCGGTTGTTGAGTGGATGTCATTATCAAGTGTATGAAATGTGCTTTTGGATATCTCTTTGTGCTTCTTAGAACCCAATTTTCCTCTCACTTGCTTTCATTTTGAGTTCTGACTCTCTCTCTCTCTCTCTCTCTCTCTCTCTCTCTCTCTCTCATTTTGTCTGTTTCCTCCCCCCATTCTTTCATTCTCTCTTTTTGTCTCTGTTTCTCTCTGAGCTGTGTAAGAACCGGCTCTACTGTTTGACAGCAGACTCAAACAAATCCACAGGCTCAAGCTCTGCTCAGTGTAGCCAGAGGGCTCAAGTGTTTTGTCCCACTGTGATCTGTAGCCAGTTCTTCCGTCACTGTAGCGCACAATACATGCTCCATTGGACTTTTGCTGTATACTATAGACTCTTACCAGAGCTTTTTTCAAGCCCCTAACTGAAACTCCAGTTTGACAAGCTTGTTGGACAGATTGGAAGTATACGATTTGGTTGTTAGGGTTAGTGGGGCAGAGAGTGCACCATTGTGGGGTTATTTATCATGTCTTATTCTTGGTGTGTTCAAAATGCCAAGGCTCATTAGAAGTTTCCTCTGCAAGGTCAGGGTCAGTCTGTCCAGATGTTGGTGATTGGAGTACTGGGCCGGTGTCAGGTGTCAGGCCTAAACAGATGTCAGACTCACTGTCAATCAGAAACACGGTAGTAAACTTAACAGGGACTTTTGTGTGGATGTTTGTTGTACAAAGGTTTGACCTAAGCACATATGAAACCAAATAAAGTAATTTTGACCCATTATTTGATTCCCTGTTAAAGTCTTATAGGAATTATTGTTTTCCTCTCAAACTAATATGTAACGGTTATAGTGAGATTAGAGATAGGCATGGGTTTTTTTTCTGGGGAATTTCATGACAATTATAAAGGTTTTCTGCATATTGGTAAATGCACCATGCTGCACCCTGTTGGCCATATCAAAGCCTAAGGAAATTAGAAGGCAAATTAAAATTCTGGTATTTTTTATGGTATATCAAAACTCTGCAGCTGTGTTGTAAGGGTTGTCACCATCTTCTCAACAAAGAAATTACATAATTCTGTTTCTTACATTTTTATTTTGTCAAATTTAGACTATTCCACTGCCAGTATTGCCGCTGAAGCATGTTTCTAAACTATAAATGCTTTATTTTCCTATAATCGCCAGGTAACATTTCGGACGAGGATCTACCACTGTAACATCAACAGTCAGGGGGTGATCTGTCTGGACATCCTGAAGGACAACTGGAGCCCTGCCCTCACCATCTCCAAGGTGCTGCTGTCCATCTGCTCTCTGCTCACAGACTGTAACCCAGGTAAGAGACCTGTCAATGTCCACATCATGAGCTGCAGTGTTCTCATTTCAGTTGGTAATTCATGACTGATTTTAAATTACATTTGAGTTGACACTATCTACACACACAGATGGCGGTAGTGTAAACTCACCACATGACGAATTATCACCATCTCTGTGTAGATAATGTAGACTCACAGCATGAAGGATTATCACCATCTCTGTGTGTAGATAATGTAAACTCTCAGCAGGAAACATCTACACACAGAGATGGTGATAATGTTTCATACTTTGATAACTGTCTGCAGCTCTTCTAGTGGTGTTCCAGCATTCCCTTCCCCAGGGACAGTAGCTCTGTTGCTGTTGAACCTGTTGATGGAATTTAAATGATCTTATTCATATTTTAATACAATGTAATAATATGCTCTAAACTCCAAAAAACCATACACCGGTGAAATGCTATTCATTAATGCATGCTCTGATCTGCATCCTTTTTTTTTGTCATTGCAGCGGACCCTCTGGTGGGGAGCATTGCCACACAATACCTGACAAACAGAACGGAACATGACAGAATAGCCAAGCAGTGGACGAAGAGATACGCCACATAGAGCCCCCTGTCTGACTTTTCCACTGTCACCCCCCCCCCCACCCCACCCCCACTGTACTTCTCTACCTCTCTCCCCAGCCTTTCAAAGCACACTCACTAAGTGCAATGTTATACCTGTAATCCCCCCCACCCAAAACTTTGTATCTACCTTTTCTTTGTAAAGAACTGTCCTTTGTTCCTTGTTGACTTGAAAGCTTCTTTTTTTATACAAAGAGTAGATTGGGATTTTATTTTCCAATATCTGAATGTTGGAATTAATGTATTGAAAAAAGACAATTATTCTAATAAGCATTGTCCCTCAACTATACAGTATGTATCCTTGTTTTCATAGTGGCTCCAGGAACAAAATGCAGATTATATACTCTTTTTACTTTAGGTTCTTGTGTATTTTTTAATTTCCTATTCCAGTCATCAATGGTATCTGCATGGAACAGAAGGAAGATTTGCATCAAATGACTTGTCTTCTACGCTTTCTGGTTTTGTTTGTACTGTATGTATTTTTTCAAACGCTTTTGAGGCAGACCACAGAAATATAGGTCTGCTTGTGAAAGAGGCAGGACTTGTACATTTACCGGCTACTCTGGCATGGCAGGGTGGTTTGTTGTGCACTTGTATTAATGAAGCACCCAATAAAACACTGGTTGGCTTGTGAGATACTCTTCTGTAACTGTGAACCCTCTGTGACAGGTCCAGAGATTAACATCTTAACACCTATCAGCCTTCTGCCTCATGACTGACACACACACACACACCTGTGCCTGAGCATATAATGAACTGGGAAACCCAGGGAATCAGTGAAACCAGGGTCAAATAGACTACAGCAGAAGAAACTGCATCACAGGTCTAGGTTAGGGGTGGGCATGAACCATAGACCATATATGAACCTCTCTTTCACCTTGACTTGGTTACACCATATTCAGTGATGCTCCAAATTTTATTTTGGCCCTCATTCGACATGTGCTTTTTCGTGCATCTTTTGTTTAATGTGTGATATCAAAATGTCAGATCAGTCTACGAAGACCTAATGTTGAATGATCCTTGTGCGCCGATTTGCCTTCATTATTGTGAGTGCGCGATATGAATCCACTGCACCCGCGGCACTTCCGTTCCACAGAAGGCGATTTGCACGAGCACAGGCAGTGGAGAGATCCAGACACAAAGGAGGTGATTTGCTACTTGGCTGACGTTACTTTTAATATTGAATATGCCTCATGAGTTATAAAATATATTGAAGTTCTCTGAGTGTATTCAACTTGTTTTGTATTGGAAAAGACGGCTAGTTAACGACTCAACAGACACATTTGTGGTGACACTGCCTGGCTCAGGAAATAAATATTAACGTTAGCTAGCTCAAGCTAGTAACGTTAGTAACTAAACTAGTTTCACTATGGTGTAACCTTGTTTGCCAACTAACGTTAGCTAAGTTAAATATCTCAGAATGTTGAAAGGTTGAGGTGGGCGTAAACGTTGATGTAACTACAGTATTTTTCCGAACTTTCTAGCTTAACGTTGGCTAAGGTCTGGGCAGTCAAACGGTCGGCTAATAACGGGGGGCGAGAAAATCAGCAGGTCGGACGTTTGTGACTAGCGTTAACTAGCTAGCTAGATGGTTATGCTAGCCAGCTGTTAATGTCCACTTAGTTAACCAAACCTAGTCCAACCAGATTGACTTGTCACAAGCAATTGCAAACGTAAACTACTGTAGGCGAACTCGCTAGCAAACTGCTATAGCCTCTTTGCTCCAGGAGACCTGTAATTTACACACAAATGAATGTGTTAGATCATTGTCTTAACGTTTCAGGACTCCAGGAGCGAAGAGGCCATAGCAAGTAACTCCAGACCAGAGATATTAGCTAGCAAGCTAACATTAATTACTGTGAAGAAGGCCCGAGAATGTTCCCATCAAATGGTTGGCCACAAAGACTAACTAACTAGCTGTTGTTCACCACCATGGATCCATTTGTTCCTTCTGGGCGCCTTTAGTATTAGCTGACGGTAAGTTAGCTACAATTTCATAATATTCATGATCTATTACATTTGGGGAATAATGGAGGCTTGCCATATCAGGGCTGTCAAACATTGTTTGCTCAACCATCCATAATCACAACATTATTGCCAGAGGAGGGATGGGGGTGGCAGCTAGCCAATTACCTTTATTTCAACTGAGCACTAGCCAAGCAGCAAGCTGTATCGGACTCCCTAACCCAGTGGTTTCCAACCAGGGATACTTGGCCTATCCACAGAGGGTACTTGAAGACTCATGAGACCATAGGCCTACTGGTGAAATGTACATGAGGGGGTACTCTGGGCAAAGCAAAATTCCGTCGGTGGTACAGTAACTGAAAATTGTTGGAAACCTCTGCCATAACCTAACGTAGCAGGTGTAAAAAACGCCTGAGTGCACTTCCCACATCTAGTTTTCAGCAGAAAAGGAAGCTAGTTTGAATAAGCTGTATCCCCGTAAACCAGATGCATCAGGTTGTTGGCATCGCCGCTAAGCCTAGGGACTCCCTAAAAACATGCCACTTCGACACTGCTACGACCGGAAGTAACTCTTCCTAGCAAGTTAGGAGAGCATTTTCACTAAACCTTTTCCTAACCTTAACCTAATTCTCCTAACCAGATATGTTAATTATCCTAACCTACTGTGTACCTTCTCCTAACCTACTACGAAAAGTCACTTCCAGTCATAGCTGTGTTGAAGTGGCTTGTTTTTTGTTAATCTCACCAAGCTATGTTGAGGTAGCCATATTTCCTAGAATGTTGAAGGTGCTCTGTCATAACTGTAACATTACTTAATTTTGCAATGGCTTGAAAGCAATTTCATTTGTCAAAGCTACTGCTTTTTTTCTTCAACTGCTGCATCACAATCACATTGTAGGTTCCTTCTAATTTCTTGTCCAAACCGGTATGTCGGATAAGGATTCGTGTGTCAGCACCAGCTCTTCGTCTTCTTCCTCCTCCAATCAAAACAAACCGAAAGACACACCTTGCAAGAAACGGGAGAGCAAAGCCAGTATGAGCAAGACCTCCAAGCTGCTATCCACCAGCGCAAAGAGGTAACACACCCAAACCTCATTAAATATTGGCTGGTTGTCACACAACACCAACAATGTGACATTTAGTCAGAGGGGTGGGTTAATCTCCTAGATGATTGTAGCTAGCACTAAAATGTTCTCTGTACTTTATTTGTTTAAAAATATTCTAGCCTCACTGTATTGGACCAAAATATCTGTGCCATTTCTTTACCTTTGGAAGTTCATGGCTGAGAAAACAAAGATGTGTAAGGTATGGCTGGGCAATCAGTGATTGATCTGAAGGCATGTTTGTTTCTGTAGGATTCAGAAAGAGCTGGCAGATATCACGCTGGACCCTCCGCCAAACTGCAGGTTGGTTTTATTTGAGCTCATCTTCTCTTTTCCAATCCGCCCCCAGTGTTTTGCGTATTGCCATGGTCAATACCTACAGGCGACTCTCCAAACAATAATTATTTTACCACTTATTCATAAAGGATTGCGTTACTTTCTGATTTCTCATGTTGTCCCATATGCTGACAAAATAAAGCTGCACCTATTTTGATCAAAATGTTTTGACTGCTGGTGGTGTTTAGAAATCTACATGAAGGGGGGCCTCCCGGGTGGTTAAGGGCGCTGTACTGCAGCGCCAGCTGTGCCATCAGAGTCCCTAGGTTCGCGCCCAGGCTCTGTCGTAACCGGCCGCGACCGGGAGGTCCGTGGGGCGACGCATAATTGGCCTAGCGTCGTCCGGGTTAGGGAGGGATTGGTCGGTAGGGATCTCCTTGTCTCATCGCGCACCAGCGACTCCAGGTGCACGGTGTTGCCTCCGACACATTGGTGCGGCTGGCTTCCGGGTTGGATGCGCGTTAAGAAGCAGTACGGCTGGTTGGGTTGTGTATCGGAGGACGCATGACATTCAGCCTTCGTCTCTCCCGAGCCCGTACTGGAGTTGTAGCAATGAGACAAGATAGTAGCTACTACAACAATTGGATACCATGAAATTGGGGAGAGAAAGGGGTAAAATTTTTTAAAAAATTAAAAAATCTACATGAAGCATAATTTTACGTCTCCAACATTGTTGGATCAACCTTGTAGTCATCACTCTAGCATGTACCAAGGATGAAGGCTGATCTGCTCTGAGGAAGTCAATATGGGTCGTGATACAGAGGCACGTATCACGGGATTGGTTGCGAATGGAGGCTTCTTTGAAGCTTGAGAGAGAATGTACTGTTCTCTCAAGCAATATAAAGCTGTGTGTTCACCACGTGGGTACCAACCCAAGGGATAATAGGCTCTAAACAGTTTCAGACAAGTTTTTTGCAAGTGCAGTAAGCTTTAAAGGAACAATCGATTCATCCATTTTGGGACTTCTAAATTAAATAAATGTACCCATAACTTATTCTATAACCTTATGAGCTTAGTTCAACTGTTGTACCTCATCATAACCCCCCCCCCCCCCCCCAAAAAAAAAATAATAATATATAAGCTTGTTTCTCTCCGTTTGTAAACAAAGTAAATGTTAACAAGTACTATATAGCCTCAAAACATGGTTAAAACAATTTTTTTTAAATCATGGATGGTCTATGAATTTAAGTGGTTACATTTCTCTAGCCCTATCCCTCAGCTTTTTGCGTAAATGGGTGAGGAGAATGCTTTAAGGTATTTGTCCCTTGTGGCAATGAGACGAAGTACACACACAAGTGACCTGAGCCATAACAATAACAAAGAACGTGGTCCAGTTAACACCAATTAGGGAGACTGTTCTCCTTTGGTTTTCCAGGTGGGTAACGACAAAGGAGTTGGCTAAAGTACAGATCTGTGGCCAGGCTAATAGTATAACATAATCTGTAATTTTATCTCATTTAATTCCAGCGCTGGTCCAAAAGGAGACAACATTTACGAGTGGAGGTCAACCATCCTGGGACCACCGGGCTCTGTTTACGAGGGAGGGGTCTTTTTCCTCGACATCGCCTTCACACCCGACTACCCCTTCAAACCACCCAAGGTACTGGGCAATCGTCAGCTACCAGTCACTTTTTACCCTCTACACTATAAAACGGTCATCTTGGTTTAGTCCCACGCAATAAATGGCACAGATTTACTTAGTGTTCATTTTCGTGTTCTTCAGGGTATACACAGCGAAAAATGCGACCGGCGATGATCACAGTGTTTGTCATATTGTGCTGCTGCTAAATTGTTGCCACCACCGCAAAAAAGAAAACAAAAAACGAGACTCGCTTTCCAGATGCTAGAGAGCTATTTACATGTGTGCCTCTGTTTTGTGTGTGTGCGCGAGTCGGGTCATTGCCAGAGAAGGTAGCCTATGCAATTTCATCCATAACAACACTAACTAAATATCAAATTTGAAACACAGCTTGTAGCTTGGCTAGTTAGCTCACTTGTTAGTGTGCTAGTTTAATTCCATGTGCTAAAAACAAATCCAAACGTTTCATAAAAATGTGCTCAAATGAAATTCTATTATATTTGGATTGTTTTGTCACATTTGACAATTTCATTACAATATGGAATTTCTTTTTGAGAATGGTGAAATGAGGATGACTGAATTTCCTCCAGTTTCTAGAACACAGCAGGCAGCATATGTACAGTACTTACAATCCCTGCGTTTTGCCAGGATTTCCCTGTTAACATGTTGAAGTACTCTCATTAACCAACAGAGGGCATTTGACACCTCCACTTGGCTCATCGCACTCTAGCAATTCCTTGTGGCAGGCAGTGCGCCTGCAGGCTGACACTCAGTTGTCAGTTGAATGGCGTTTCCTTCCGACACATTGGTGCGTCTGGCTTCCCAGTTAAGTAGGCGGGTGTTAAGAAGCGAGGTTTGGTGGGTCATGTTTCGGAGGACGCATGACTCGACCTTCACCTCTCCCGAGCCCGTTAGAGAGTTGCAGCGATGAGGCAAGATCGTAATATCTTGATTACAAACAGAAAATGTAACCAATAAACCTGCTGTATGTAAAATGTTGTGTGATATAGCATGGAAAATAAATAAATGTGACTCTGGAGGACAACATAATGTTTGTTTCCAACATTAGAGCTGTTTTCCTCAAGAAGTAAAAATCTTCTTTGTGTTTTGTTTCCTTGCCACGATACTAACAAGTATTGCAATACCGGTATCATCCCGGCCCTACATGCTTTGTCTTCTGCCCCAATAAATGTTCATCCACTTTAATAAATAGTTATACTGAACAAAAATATAAACTCAACATGCAACAACTCCAATGATTTTACTGAGTTACAGTTCATATAAGGAAATCAGTCAATTGAAATAAAATCATTAGACCTTAAATCTATGAATTTCACATGACCTGGCAGGGGCGCAGCCAATCAGAGTAAGTTTTTCCCCACAAAGGGCCTCATTAGAGATACTTCTCAGTTTCATCAGCTGTCCTGGTGGCTAGTCTCAGATGATCCCACAGGGCTCCCGAGTGGTTAAATACATGTTTTATTTTTAAGAAGCAGGATGTGGTGGCCCTGGGCTGGCATGGTTACATGTGGTTGTGAGGCCCGGTTGGACGTACTGCCAAATTCTCTAAAACGACATTGGAGACAGTTTATGGTAGAGAAATGAACATTCAATTCTCTGGCAACAGCTCTGGTGAACATTCCTGCAGTCAGCATGCCAATTGCACACTCCCTCAAAACGTATTTGTGGTATTGTGACAACTGCACATTTTAGAAGCCTTTTATTGTCCCCAGCACAAGGTGCACCTGTGTAATAATGATCATGCTGTTTAGTCAGCTTCTTGATATGCCACACCTGTCAGGTGGATTGATTATCAACAAAATAAGCTTTTGTGCCTGTGGAGAATGTCTGGGATCTTTTATTTCACCCCTTACATGTTGCGTTTATATTTATGTTCAGTATAGATGTTGATATAGAGTCTCTAGCCTTGTTATGTTAAATATGCCTATAGCATGTATATTTTCTACTTTTGTTTTTCCTCAAGGTAACGTTTCGGACGAGGATCTACCACTGTAACATCAACAGTCAAGGGGTGATCTGTCTGGACATCCTGAAGGACAACTGGAGCCCCGCCCTCACCATCTCCAAGGTGCTGCTGTCCATCTGCTCTCTGCTCACAGACTGTAACCCAGGTAAGATATCCATCAGGGAGCCTAACTGGCTTCTTTGTCCCCTTTTACTTGTTTCTCTTCAGATCTGCACCTGTCCCAGACTGGAAATATGATACCAGAACAAATATTAGTATTCCTGACTCCTGAGAAGGGTCAAATTAAATCTGCAGGTAACATGGTAAATACCAAATACCGGTCCATTTCTTTGGTGTAATTTTGTGCTCAGATGTGGATTACTTTTTATTATGGGTATCACTTTGAGGCCCACACACAATGCCTTTTATATTGCATTTATAATTCCTTATGATACCACTAAGTTGGCATAACTCATAAGTAGTTATAAAAGGCTTAGAATTCATCACTTGAAGCAGAGTAATTGTTTCAAAATTCACCACCCTCTAACTGTTAATTCTCTCATGTTGATTTTCACTTTCAGCTGATCCCCTGGTTGGAAGCATCGCCACCCAGTACACGACAAACAGAGCCGAGCATGATAGAACAGCCAAACAGTGGACGAAGCGGTACGCCACATAGGCCCATAGAGCACAGCCGTGTGGGGGGGGGTTTCTATTTCAGATTTTTAGTACTTTATTGTCTGGTATATTTTTGGGGTTCCTGATTAAGTTATCTGTGAAAATAAAGAAAAACAATGAAACAATATGTAATGTCATATATTTTATTACTCTGTAGGATTCTCCACTGCTTAGCTAATCTCCTGAAATTTAGTAGGCTATCCCTCAAATATAATGCATAAACAGTGCCATAAAAACATGGATTTCACCTTTTGCCAATTCAACTTTTAATATGGAACTACAGTACAGTTGTACCACAATAGCTACAAATCTAAGTACTTTTTTACACAGTTCTGTTGTCCATGCTTATACTTTGAATAGCGTTTACCATGTTATTTTGCAATAACTAATCTCTCATTTGAAAAACCAATGGAATTTGGTGCTAAAGGAACAGTGCAAGCGCATATACATATCAAGGGTGCTTGGTTATGGTCAGATGAAGGATTAGTGATAAATTGCCTCTACTACAGTGCATTCAGAAAGTATTCAGACCCCCTTGACTTTTCCCCCATTTTGTTACGTTACAGCCTTATTCTAAAATGGATTACAATGTTTTTTTCCCACCCTCATCGATCGATACATAATACCCCATATTGTCAAAGTAAAAACAGGTTTCTAGACATTTCTAAAACTTTTAAAAAATAAATCCCATTTATATCAGTATTCAGACCCTTTACTCAGTACTTTGTTGAAGTACCTTTTGGAAGTGATTACAGCCTCGGTTCTTCTTGGGTATGATGCTACACGCTTGGCACATGTTTATGGGGAGTTTCTCCCATTCTCTGCAGATCCTCTCAAGCTCAGTCAGATTGGATGGGGAGCATCACTGCACAGCTATTTTCAGGTCTCCAGAGATGTTCGATCGGGTTCAAGTCCGGGCTCTGGCTGGGCAACTGAAGGACATTCAGAGACTTGTCCCGAAGCCACTCCTGCATTGTCTTGGCTGTGTGCTTAGGGTTGTCCTGTTAGGGGAACTTTCAACCCAGTGTGAGGTCCTGAGCAGGTTTTCATCAAGGACCTCTCTACTTTGCGCCGCTCATCTTTCCCTCAATCCTGACTAGTCTCCTAGTCCTTGCCCCTGAAAAACATCCCCACAGCATGATGCTCCCACCACCATGCTTCACCATAGGGAGCCAGGTTTCCTCCGGATGTAAAGCTTGGCATTCAGGCCAAAGAGTTCAATCTTGGTTTCATCAGACCAGAAAATCTTGTTTGTCATGGTCTGAGAGTCCTTCAGGATCCTTTTGGCATACTCCAAGCGGGCTGTTATGTGCCTTACTCAGGAGTGGTTTCTGTCTGGCCACTCTACCATAAAGGCCTTATTGGTGGAGTGCTGCAGAGATGGGAGAACATTCCAGAAGAACAACCAGCTCCACAGAGGATCTCTGGAACTTTGTCATAGTGACAATCAGGCTCTTGGTCACCTACCTGACCAAGACCCTTCTCCCCAGATTGCTCAGTTTGACCGGGCGGGCCAGCTCTAGGAAGAGTCTTGGTGCTTCCAAACTTCTTACATTTAAGGATGATGGAGTCCACTGTGTTCTTGGGGACCTTCGATGCTGCAGACATTTTTTGGTACCCTTCCCTAGATCTGTGCCTCGACACAATCCTGTCTCGGACCTCGTCAGACAATTCCTTCGACCTCATGGCTTGGTTTTTGCTCTGACATGCACTGTCAACTGTGGGATCTTTTGTATAGACAGGTGTGTGCCTTTCCAAATCATGTCCAATCAATTGAATTTATTACAGGTGGACTCACTTCTATAACCTGTATCTCAAGGATGATCAATGGAAACAGGATGCACTTGAGTCATAGAAAAGGGACTGAATACTTAGGTATTTCAGTTTTTTCTTTTGTATAAATTTGCAAAAATGTCTAACAACCTGTTTTCACATTGTCATTATGGGGTATTGTGTGTAGATTTGAGGATAAAAAAAAAAAAAAATCCATTATAGAATAAGGCTGTAATGTAACATAATGTTGAAAAAGTAAAGTGGTCTGAAATACTTTCCGAATGCACTGTATGTACAACATGCCAATGTGGCTTTGCAGCAGTCCAATAATTGTCTGTTTTACCCTTTACAAAGAACAGCTGTTCTAAATGGACGTGAAATGATTTGAATGAAACTACAGTAACTTGGGCCCTGAGGTTTAAACCATGAAATGAATAACAGGTATGGCAATATCTGATTAGGAATAACTAGGTTTTGTATTTATTATTTTTGTTGAAAATGGACGTAATAATTTTAGAAGCAATCTCTGTTGGACAGTGTTTTAGATGCTCTTTTGGACAATGATTTTAAGCTGCATGAATATACATAAAAATGTATATTTACCAAAATATTACTACTTATGCAAGTAATTCCAATAATAACAACATATATATTTCCGTCTCACATGGACCCTAGACAGTCATTTAAAGTCCAAGTACACTCACTCATCAGTAGTATAAGCCGCATGACTTTTAATCAAATGAACTCTTGCCTGTCAAAATACATCTGGCATTTGAGGTTGACAGACTTTTACCTGCAGTGTGGTACTTAACTACTAGAGCAGTAGGTCTATGATAGGAATGATACAGGCTTTTTAATGTTAATGACGTCAGTGCTCAAATTTGTACACACACAGATTGTAACTTTCCAGTAGGGACAAAGCTTTCTAGCATATTGTTAATTATTGACATAAGACCTTAATAGTAGACCCTCTATGTACCGTTATGAGTTTGTGTAGCGTTTCAGTTATATTTCTGAACTACATGTTGCATTACTTCTGTACAACCTCAATGTAATCCAATGGATATATCACAATGCACTGCCTATGGATTCACGTTATTGCGAGGCAGTCAATGTGAGAGCAGTCCAGAGATTGGCTTGGAGCAGTCACGATTAGGTTTATCATTGTGTTAAAGGTCCAATGCAGCCATTATTTGTTTGTCTCTATCAAATCATTTCTGGTTAACAATTAAGTACCTTACTGTGATTGTTTTTGTCCATTACAAATGAAAAACAAACAACTCAGAAAATCGCAATTTCTCAAGCAGTAATTTTGCTAGGACTGTTTGGGTGTGGTCTAAGTGGGGAGATGAAAATGGAAAACTAGTTGTTATTGGCGAGGTTTGAAACTCTTATTTGTATATTAACTAATTTACCGCCTGGTGATGTCACCAGGCAGGCCAAAAGTCTATCCCACCAAAACAGGCTGAAATGTCAGGTGGTCTTTTCAAACAGCTCTTACACTAAAAGAGCATTATCATTTTCACAGTATTATTCCATGCTCATAGTGTGGATATACAGTGTTTGTGTGTATAACACAGGCAATTCACGTTTTTGATTGCACTGAGCCTTTAAGTCTGCCTCTGGTCTGTAAAAGTGTGTCACTGGGTTAAAGTGACTTTCAAGCGCCCACGCAAGTGGGAGTGGCTGACAACTGGATCACATGGTTAACACACTATTTAGAACATTGAGTACAGAAGAGTCATCGTACAGAAGAGTCATCCAACAAGGGAGTTCGTCCAGCGTTTCTCATCTTGTTAGAGATCTTTAAATATACAAAAACTATTCGGGTTGTAATAGATGCCATTGAAAAGTCGCGGGAACATTTTGGCTGAAAGAAGAGCAGAATTTGTTTTGTTCAGGATACTGACAGTGGAGTGCAGATAATTATATTAATGCCACTAATATTTACTACAGTAATGTAGTTGAGATTAAAATAAGAAACAGTGTTGAGTTTTAGATGATCGACGCTTTGAATTTGAGTTTAACCGCTGTGCTACTAAGGATAATAGCACCTTGCAATCCTTACAGAAAACATCCAGTTGACATTGTGAAACAGGCGAGTTATTGACAAGACATTTAGTCAGCATAGGTTGCTTTCTCTAAAGATTTTCAGAATCGAGGTGCCTGCAGACATGGGCTCAATCAAGCCTGGTAAGACCGGCTTTATTATCCGTGCTATTACAATGTTACAATGTATCTTGTCATGTAATTTAAAGTGTCCACCTCTCGCTACATTGACCAGTTACTTTGTTACAAATCTGGTGTTACTGTTGCTGTCAAGAATTAATGTGTCGTTCTAAGCATCTGTTCTAGAAAAAGCTAGTAAAATCTGGCTATTATCTGTTCACATTTTATTTAGTTGTGTGATTTTTACAAGTTATATATGGACCACAATTAGAAACCTAATAGATGATTTAGATTTTCTGGTCTGCTTATTGTCAAGCCATGTATGTTGATTAGGAATGCCATTGTGCTACGTTTTTTTTTTGTTTTGACACTACAATGTTCTGCTTTGCTTCACCTCACATGGACCAAGCTGCCTAGCCATGTGCCAATGCTTCTCGACTCTCACTGATCATTGGCCGAGAACAAGCTGTGACGCAATCATTGCATAATTCTGCTCTGGGTCCAAGCTCGAGGGCTGAATGCAGGTCCACGTGAAACTGAAGGAGACAATTTTGGTGACCTAGATTTGCTCTCTTAGACATGACAGGTCCACATGTGGGTGGGTTTTGGAAGCGAATTGTCATAGCTGGTTAGGTAATCATGGCCATGTCTTCGAGAGCATTAACTACATTTAGGGCTACATAGTATAGTACAATATATTAATTTATGTTGATTTTGTGTCTGAGCCTCCTGTACACCAAGCAACAGGTGAATTATTTTCCTAGCTGGGTTAATTTAGCCCATATTTAAGCATTTGGTTTAATAATGTCAACATGCTTATGGAATAACGTGATTTAACACCAAATGACTACAAGAACAACTTTGCTTTTGACAGAAACTAAAAGACGATATTATTCTGCCCTTTCAAGCAAAAGAGCAGTAACTGCTCATAAATGGAAACTTTGAAAAATGACTTCAGCGTTTAATTGTCGAGCCAAATTAATTGTAGTCAGATCATTGGAGATGTTTATTTTGTATTCACCTCAATCACATTTATTTCTAAAGCCCTTCTTACGTCAGCTGATGTCACGAAGTGCTGAACAGAAACCCAGCCTGTCACGTTCATCGTAAAGAGGAGGTCAAGGCGCAGCGTGATATGAATACATCTTCTATATTTAATGAAGAACACTTAAACAAACTATACAAAATAACAAAACGACCGTGACGCTATACTATAAATGTGCATACACAGGCAACTAGACATAGACAACAACCCACGAAATACCCAAAGAAGATGGCTGCCTAAATATGGTTCCCAATTAGAGACAACGATAAACAGCTGCCTCTAATTGAGAACGAATCTAGGCAACCATAGACATACATAAACACCTAGATAGTAAACGACCCCATAAACCTACAAAATCCCTAGACAGTACAAAAACACATACATCCCCCATGTTACACCCTGACTTAACCAAAACAATAAAGAAAACAAAGAATACTAAGGTCAGGGCGTGACACAGCCTAAAACCCCAAACAGCAAGCAATGCAGGTGCACGGTGGCTAGGAAAAACTCCCTAGAAAGGCCGGAACCCAGGAATAAACCTAGAGAGGATTCAGGCTATGAGGTGTGGCTAGTCCTCTTCTGGCTGTGCCGGGTGGAGATTATAACAGAACATGGCCAAGATGTTCAAATGTTCATAGATGACCAGCAGGGTCAAATAATAATAATCACAGTGGTTGTAGAGGGTGCAACAAGTCAGCACCTCAGGAGTAAATGTCAGTTGGCTTTTCATAGCCAATCATTCAGACTATCTCTACCAATCCTGCTGTCTCTAGTGAGTTGAAAACAGCAGGTCTGGGACAAGGTAGCACGTCCGGTGAACAGGTCAAGGTTCCATAGCCGCAGGCAGAACAGTTGAAACTGGAGCAGCAGCACAACCAGGTGGACTGGGGACAGCAAGGAGTCATCTGGCCAGGTAGCCCTGAGGCATGGTCCTAGGGTTCAAGTCCTCCAAGAGAAAGAAAGAAAGAAAGAGAGAGAGAATTAGAGAGAGTATATTAAATTCTCACAGGACACCGGATAAGACAGGGGAAATACTCCAGATATACAGGCTGACCCTAGCCCCCCGACACAAACTATTGCAGCATAAATACTGGAGGCTGAGACAGGAGGGGTCGGGAGACACTGTGGCCCCGTCCGACGATACCCCCGGACAGGGCCAAACAGGCAGGATGTAACCCCACCCACTTTGCCAAAGCACAGCCCCCACACCACTAGAGGGATATCTTCAACCACCAACTTACTATCCTGAGACAAGGCCAAGTATAGCCCACGAAGATCTCCACGGCACGAACCCAAGGGGGCCACCAACCTGTACAGGAAGATCACGTCAGTGACTCAACCCACTCAAGTGACGCACTCCTCCTAGGGACGGCATGGAAGAGGACCAGTAAGCCAGTGACTCAGCCCCTGTAATAGTGTTAGAGACGGATAATCCCAGTGGAGAGAGGGGAACCGGCCAGGCAGAGACAGCAAGGGTGGTTCATTGCTCCAGTGCCTTTCTGTTCACCTTCACACACCTGGGCCAAACTACACTCAATCATAGGATCTACTGAAGAGATGCAATTGTAATTTAGGTCAAATGGAAGATATTTGCGATTTTGATTAGGTTTCGGGGTATCATGTAACACACCTTATCACCCTGTGCCCAAAAGTCTTTAAATCAAGTATTTTTGTGATTATTAGTGTTTTGGTTCAAACATTTTCTTCAACAGTGGTGACATGTATGACCCTGACTTGGACTGCAGGCTTTGCTGTACTTTTTGATATAACTGTACACACCCATTGAGCCAACTTGTTATGTAACAGTGGTGTTATTCAAATGCCACCTGAATGAGGTAGTAAAAACAGGTCAAACACCAGGATGAATGAACGAAGGGGGGAAACGGTCTGGCATAAGTCCTGCTCTATATTGGGTGTGGCAAGGGCAAACGGGCAGATGTTTTATCAGATTGTATGGCTTATATTATGTTTATATATGATTTATTATTTACTTTTGACCTAGTTTCCATCACTATTATAACCTTACCCTGACTTACAATGGGGTAAAAACTTATAATATTATTTTGTGTCCCTCTTAGTTGTAACAAAATATTACGACATCAAGATTATGACGTCAATATTATGTTTTTGATATGAAGTATATTTGACTTATATTCCACTAACCTTTTGTCTTTTTCCCCCTTCTCCCCTCAGGTGGTGTCATAGCCTACATCTCTTCTGGCTCCGCCTCCAGCCCGGAGTGCTGTTTGAGTGACAGCTGCAGCAGCGGCTACCTGTGCTCCTCTCCGCCTCATCCCTCACTGCCAAGCCGGGCAGTAGGAATCATGGTGGACATCGCCAGCCCTACCACAGCCAAGCACCCACGTAGCCACAGCACAGACAAGACTGGGCGATCCACCTCCACCAAGAGCAGCATCACCAGTGAGTGCATTTCAGCCCTAGAAATACATTCAGTATGGCAAGGATACTAGATTTATTCAGAATGACAAAGGATAGGAAATGCATTGTATGAGTTGCCACACTAATAATCCAGGTAATAGGTGCATTTTGTATTCTCAAGTCTACATGAGTCATCATCGTGTACAGGTGGAATAGCACATTGGTTAGAGAGGTGTGAATTAGTAGTAACATTGCTGTGCGTTTCTCCTTACAGAGATCAACGGCATGGTGTTGTTGTGTAAGGTGTGCGGCGACGTGGCCTCGGGGTTCCACTATGGCGTCCACGCCTGCGAGGGCTGCAAGGTAAGACTAGTCCTGACTGCTTCTCACGGAATGCCACACTGCCAGTCCAAGGTTTCATTCATGTTGTTCAATGGCTCTGTGTCGTAAGTGTTTTGACAGTGTCGTTCGCGTTTTAACTAGGTAATAACCGCGCACAAACAATGTTCTCTGTGATTGTTCTCAGGGTTTCTTCAGGAGGAGCATCCAGCATAGCATCCGGTATAAGAAGTGCCTGAAGATGGAGAACTGCACCGTCATAAGGATCAACAGGAACCGCTGTCAGCAGTGCCGCTTCAAGAAGTGTCTGGCTGTGGGCATGTCTAGAGACTGTGAGTCTTCACTTTTAAATAATAACGGCATTTTTTCCCATAGGGAAATACAATGGTTAATGGTGTGAGGGGTTTCCTTTTACAAGTTGGATGGATTGACTGACTGTAGGGATATCTGAGCCCTTATTAGTGATATATGTACTCATGTGTGTTATATTGGATTTCCTTCTCCAGCTGTTAGGTTTGGCCGCATCCCAAAAAGAGAGAAGCAGCGCATGCTGCTGGAGATGCAGAACGCCATGAACAACATGATGATGAACAACAACAGCCAGCACCACAGTATGCTCCACGGCACCCAGAGTCCACCCTGCCCCATGGAAGGGCTCCCCAATGACGGCAGCTCCTCTTCATCTGCCTCTTCTTCCTCCTCTATCTCGTCTTCATCAGGCTCCAACCCTTCCTCACCCTGTTCCGCTCAAGACTCCATGGAGACCAGCTCTAGCTCCGCCTCTTCCTGTTCATCGGATAGCGGCGATGACGAGGTTCCTCCTTCCAGGGTGTGTCACCAGGGCACATTCACGTACCGCCGTGAGCAGCAACAGTCCATCAAAGAGGAACCGGAGGAGTCACCTTCGCCGGTCGCCAGGGAAACTGTAAAAGACAGGAGAGACAGCCGCATGGAGGAACTGCAGGAGAGCTGGAAACGCTGCGACCAAGACACCAGGGGTTACCAACCTAGTTGCAACAGCCATCAACACGTCACCAACGGTCCCTACCGGGAAGAGAGAGTTGTTTACCAGCAGCAGCCTGCGCAGCTAAACGGCGCCCCCAGTGGTAGAATGCCAGAAGATTCCTACAGCCTCCATCACAGGAGCCACAACATAATGCACAACATACAGACCGTCTCCAATGGTTACAGTAGACCATCATACAGCCTACAGGACCACAAGACAAACATGGTGAGTGTCCGTTTATCATTTAATTAGCCTTCGTTGAAACATTGAAGAGATTGAAGGTCTCTTTACAAAATGTTACAGTAGAAATACATTGTATACTGCACACCTGAAATGACCCCATAACCATGCCTAAAGGACACATGGAAAAGACCTAAAAAGGCCTATCCTCTAAATCCCCTCCATTTTGTTTCTTCTGCATTATTACTCCAGTATTCTGTTTTCCATAACTGAGGGCCCTGTTCTCGACTCTTGTCACCCCAGGTCACTCCTAGTCTCTATGTGGACCCCAGCCAGCGCAGCCAGGAGATCTGGGAGGAGTTCTCCCTGAGTTTCATCCCGGCCGTGCGCGAGGTGGTGGGGTTTGCCAAGAGGATCCCGGGCTTCCGCGACCTCTCCGAGTACGACCAAGTCAGCCTGCTCAAAAACGGAACATTTGAGGTAAGAATCCCTGGACTCTCTGATTTCAAAAATAGATATTTCCCAACTCTGGCTGTCGTGTTCCAACTGAACATTGCACTCTCTTTAACTCTGAGTGTTGAATTGGCTAAATATATTACAATCTGTAGATATGTTATGACAGAGTATCAGTGTATTTGAACTCAACATTGAATTCTCTGCATTATCACTGTTGAATTCTGCCAGTGTGTTGCCCGGTGCTAGTCACCATAAACCCCTGTTCTAACACACCCTCTCTCCCACCTCTCTCTCTCCAGGTGCTTATGGTGTGCTTCGCTTCTCTGTTCGACGTGGCCGAGCGCACCGTGACCTTCCTGACGGGGAAGTGTTACAGCTTGGAGCTGCTGCACTCGCTGCGGGCCGGGCAGCTGCTCACCTCCATGTGTGACTTCAGCGAGAAGCTGGCCGCTCTGCAGCTGGACAAGGATGAGATGAGCCTCTTCATTGCTGTCGTCCTCGTCTCCGCCGGTAAATAACACTGTCCCTGTAAACAGTGTCCTTGTAAAACACAGTGTCCTTGTAAAACACAGTGTCCTTGTAAAACACAGTGTCCTTGTAAAACACAGTGTCCTTTTTAACACACTGTAATTGTAAACACACTGGTTGGCTGGCTGGCTGTCCTCTAGCTGACTGGTTGGCTGGCTGTCCTCTAGCTGGCTGGCTGTCCTCTGTCTGACTGGTTGGCTGGTTGGCTGACTGTATTATGGTTCTGTGTCTAAAATGGCACCCTATTCCCTATATAGTGCACTACTTTGGTCAAAAGTGCCATTTAAATCGCAGTCCTGTACATACCATTCAGCCACTGGTGTTAACACACAATACTTATGTGTACGATTAAAATTAAAGCCTTCTTTGATACTCACTGTTCTTATGCTCTGTTCTGTGATCAGATCGTTCGGGGATCCAGGACTTGAAGTCAGTGGAGGCGCTGCAGGACACGCTGATCCGAGCGCTGCGGAGTCTGATCATGACGAACCACGCCAACGAGACTACCACCTTCACCAAGCTGCTGCTGAAGCTGCCCGAGCTGCGCTCCCTCAACAACATACACTCTGAAGAACTGCTAGCCTTCAAAGTGCACTCGTAATGGGGCTCATCTGACTCCTAATACCCTCCTTCCACACTTTAAAACCAGGACTGACTTCCTCTGCCACTCCTATACCAGGACCAAGGGGAGACCTTGGTCCTGGAAATGATGAAGTGCAGAACTACTTGGTTTTGTTTGTTAAAGCCGTTTAATTCCAAAGTGTATTGCTCACGAGCAATGTGAATGTGATGATTATGCTCTCTTTTGGATGTTTCAAACGACGCGCAATATCAATTGGTCACTGTTTTCGACCCAATATGTTTGATAAAAGCCCTCAAGACTCAATGTAAACATCTATATCAAAAATAATGCTTGATTAATCAGATAATTGCTGCAATTGCATGGCTATCCTTAGGTGAACAACTTGACGTTGTCGCTCCCAACCCTCCGAGGAAGGAGTCATTTCTTTATTTTTGAATTGTTCAACTGCATTGTCATGTTTACTGTCCTTTGTGTACATAGGGTATTTCATTTGTCTGAATATTTTGAATATTTAATTTTTTGCCTGTCTTTGTCTCAGCTGCCTCTACCACGCCTCCTTCTGGGGACTTGTTGATAGTGCACTTTTTCAGCAACACAACTTTGCACATTGTGTTGTGGACCGTCAACCTCCAAAATCTCACATGCCACCACAGACCCACATCATGTGCGCATGATGTGAACACGATGATACTAAAGTGTTCCTTCACTGATTCCCCACCTTCCTCACAGTGAGGAGTTACTGGGGGGTTTTGACTTTACCTCCTGGCATTTCAGCACAGCACTGACTTTTAAAACTGATATTGTTTCCCATCTGTTGTTTTTTGGGGAATGTCTGTATTTGTCTCCTTTTACGGACAAGATTGCAGTTTGTAAATAAATAGTTATGCTATATCTATCATATATACATATATATATATATATATATATATATAAGTAGTATAAATAAATACAAGTGAAATTATTTACGGTCTTGAGTTTTTTGTGTGCAATATGTTTGAACTCATTTGGTGAGATAATATGAGCGTCTATGAGGGGTAAAGCATTAAGAACTGTAGGTTTGTGGTTAGTTACATTGCGATATCATTTGTAGGGGGTACTGTATTGTGCAGTGATTTTCCTTATTACAAACCAGGTCCAATTAAGTGGCTTAAAGCACAGGTGTCAAACTCATTCCAAGGAGGGCCGAGTGTCTGCGGGTGATTGATGAATTAAGGTCACTAATTAGTAAGGAACTCTACACATCTATTTGTCTAGGGCTTAATTGAAAGGAAGAACCAACAACCTGCAGACACTAGGCCCTCCATGGAATGAGTTTAACAACCCTCGCTTAAAGTGACCACCCAACTCTGTAACCAAAATGTAGACCTGAAATGCAATGACTAAGGTTCCTCCACAAGGGTGCCCTGTCCACATTTTTATGTCGTACCACTATTTCCATGGTGGAAACTGATTTTAATACAGTGTAGAAATGTGCAGATGTTTATTTCAGCAGAGGAGCTGCCCAGTGACCGACAGAAGTGGAGTCTTTGTAGCTGGTTTATATGCTAGCCAGGTTAACGAATGCCTGAGGGTAAGTAGCAAAGTACACTCAATTCAATACAGTTCTGAATTATGAATAAGTTATAGCTTGTATCTTAATGGATGTAAGACCGTGCATTAAAATGCCCCGAAGAAGCAATAATGAGCACAAATCTTTTTTTTACATTTACTATTTGTATAGTTTTATGGACAGTGATAGTTAGAATGTAGAAGGGAGACAGGAAGAGCTGAGATGGGATTCATACCCAAGTCGCCAGGGAAATATGTGTTTCGGAGTTTGGGAGGCCAACCATTACGCCAGACTCCGGCACAATGAGCATCAATTCCTTCCTAGAATAACACATTTCATTTCAGTGCTCAGAGAATTATGTTTAACACATAGTATCAACAGGGATTGTGCCCTCCCACACACACACACACCATCAGTCAGTCTGCCACCGTAAGTACGAATGTGTACTTAATTGACTTGCCTTATCAAATAAAGATTAAACCAACACTGTCTCATCAAACAAAAGGCAAGTGCTGAAAGACTCCATACAGTTTTTAGTGTAAAGGTCTATCAAATTCTAGAGCGCTATTGGTTGACTTTGGTTTTTCCTTTGTTTGGTGTCCTGAATAGTTGTCCAGTACCAGCTAGCTAGATCATGGACATACAGGCCTTCCTAGAGTTTCCCCTCACCACTGTTGAATTAAAGGGATACTTAAAGAAAAACAAATACCGGCATTGGCATTATTGGGCGAAAACAATGTATGTTACAACCTCAAAGCATCTTGAAACATTGTAGTTGCATGGTCAAGTGCCACAAAGAAGAACACAGGCAAATTACAGATGACCTAGAACAGAGCAGCACGACTGGCCCTGAAATGTACAAGGCTAAATATCAATAACATGCATGTCAATCTCTCCCGGCTCAAAGTAGAGGAGAGATTGACTGCATCACGACTTGTCTTTGTGAGAGGCATTGACATGTTGAAAGCACATGTTCAAACAGCTAACACACAGCTCAGACACCCATACATACCCCACAAGACATGCCACCAGGGGTCTCTTCACAGCCCCCCAAGTCCAAAAAAGACTCCGGGAAACACACAGTACTACATAGAGCCATGACTACATGGAACTCTCTTCCACATAAAGTAACTCAAGTGAGCAGTAAAAACAGATCAAACAACACCTCACAGCACAACGTGGACTGTGAAGAGACACACACAAACGCACTCACACTCTAACATACATTCTATTGTGGTATTGTGGATTTTATATTGTAAATGTGTAATAAGAGAGTAATACTGTATTGTATGATGTATTGTTTTATATATGGCGGTTGTTGTGTTTTGTTGAGCTGTAACTGTTTTAACCCTGTGGGATCCCAGGAAGGTCAGCTGCTGCCTTGGCGGCAGCTAATGGAGATCCTACTAAATACTAAATGAACAAAGTTCTTAATAGAACCTTTAAAAAAAAGGTTATACGTAGCACAAAAAAAGGATCTGCTTTGGCTACAAGCCAAATAACCCTTATTTGGCACTGTATAGAATTCTGGTTTTCAAAGAACTCTTCTAAGAACCCATTTTGGTGCTATATGGAAAACAAATTCAAGGTTCTATAAAGTACCATATTCATCAGATTCTCAATGGAACCTGTATGGTGCTATAAAGAACCTGTTCCTATGGTTCTATAAAGAAACATAAAAAAGGTTCTTTAAAGCACCAAAAAAGGGTTCCGCTATGGGTCTAACCCTTTCTGGGGCTACAGTTGAAGTCAGAAGTTTACAAACACTTACAGTGCCTTGCGAAAGTATTCGGCCCCCTTGAACTTTGCGACCTTTTGCCACATTTCAGGCTTCAAACATAAAGATATAAAACTGTATTTTTTTGTGAAGAATCAACAACAAGTGGGACACAATCATGAAGTGGAACGACATTTATTGGATATTTCAAACTTTTTTAACAAATCAAAAACTGAAAAATTGGGCGTGCAAAATTATTCAGCACCTTTACTTTCAGTGCAGCAAACTCTCTCCAGAAGTTCAGTGAGGATCTCTGAATGATCCAATGTTGACCTAAATGACTAATGATGATAAATACAATCCACCTGTGTGTAATCAAGTCTCCGTATAAATGCACCTGCACTGTGATAGTCTCAGAGGTCCGTCAAAAGCGCAGAGAGCATCATGAAGAACAAGGAACACACCAGGCAGGTCCGAGATACTGTTGTGAAGAAGTTTAAAGCCGGATTTGGATACAAAAAGATTTCTCAAGCTTTAAACATCCCAAGGAGCACTGTGCAAGCGATAATATTGAAATGGAAGGAGTATCAGACCACTGCAAATCTACCAAGACCTGGCCGTCCCTCTAAACTTTCAGCTCATACAAGGAGAAGACTGATCAGAGATGCAGCCAAGAGGCCCATGATCACTCTGGATGAACTGCAGAGATCTACAGCTGAGGTGGGAGACTCTGTCCATAGGACAACAATCAGTCGTATATTGCACAAATCTGGCCTTTATGGAAGAGTGGCAAGAAAAAAGCCATTTCTTAAAGATATCCATAAAAAGTGTTGTTTAAAGTTTGCCACAAGCCACCTGGGAGACACACCAAACATGTGGAAGAAGGTGCTCTGGTCAGATGAAACCAAAATTGAACTTTTTGGCAACAATGCAAAATGTTATGTTTGGCGTAAAAGCAACACAGCTCATCACCCTGAACACACCATCCCCACTGTCAAACATGGTGGTGGCAGCATCATGGTTTGGGCCTGCTTTTCTTCAGCAGGGACAGGGAAGATGGTTAAAATTGATGGGAAGATGGATGGAGCCAAATACAGGACCATTCTGGAAGAAAACCTGATGGAGTCTGCAAAAGACCTGAGACTGGGACGGAGATTTATCTTCCAACAAGACAATGATCCAAAACATAAAGCAAAATCTACAATGGAAGGGTTCAAAAATAAACATATCCAGGTGTTAGAATGGCCAAGTCAAAGTCCAGACCTGAATCCAATCGAGAATCTGTGGAAAGAACTGAAAACTGCTGTTCACAAATGCTCTCCCTCCAACCTCACTGAGCTCGAGTTGTTTTGCAAGGAGAAATGGGAAAAAATGTCAGTCTCTCGATGGGCAAAACTGATAGAGACATACCCCAAGCGACTTACAGCTGTAATCGCAGCAAAAGGTGGCGCTACAAAGTATTAACTTAAGGGGGCTGAATAATTTTGCACGCCCAATTTTTCAGTTTTTGATTTGTTAAAAAACTTTGAAATATCCAATAAATGTCATTCCTCTTCATGATTGTGTCCCACTTGTTGTTGATTCTTCACAAAAAAATACAGTTTTATATCTTTATGTTTGAAGCCTGAAATGTGGCAAAAGGTTGCAAAGTTCAAGGGGGCCGAATACTTTCGCAAGGCACTGTAGGTTGGAGTCATTAAAACTCGTTTTTCAACCACTCCACAAATTTCTTGTTAACGAACTATAGTTTTGGCAAGTCATTTAAGACATCTATTGTGTTCATGACACATGTAGTTTTTCCAACAATTGTTTACAGACAGATTATTTCACTTATAATTCACTGTATCACAATTCCAGTGGGTCAGAAGTTTACATACACTAAGTTGACTGTGCCTTTAAACAGCTTGGAAAATTCCAGAAAATTATATCATGGCTTTAGAAGCTTCTGATAGGCTAATTGACATCATTTGAGTCAATTGGAGGTGTACCTGTGGATGTATTTCAAGGCCTACCTTCAAACTCAGTGCCTCTTTGCTTGACATCATGGGAAAATCCAAATAAATCAGCCAAGATCTCAGAAAATAAATAGTAGACCTCCACAAGTCTGGTTCATCCTTGGGAGCAATTTCCAAACGCCTGAAGGTACCACATTCATCTGCACAAACAATAGTACACAAGTATAAACACCATGGGACCACGCAGCCATCATACCGCTCAGGAAGGAGATGCAGTCGGTCTCCTAGAGATGAACGTACTTTGGTGCGAAAAGTACAAATCAATCCCAGAACAACAGCAAAGCCTTGTGAAGATGCTGGAGGAAACAGGTACAAAAGTATCTATATCCACAGTAAAACGAGTCCTATTGCAACATAACCTGAAGGACCGCTCAGCAAGGAAGAAGCCACTACTCCAAAACCGCCATAAAAAGCCAGACTACGGTTTGCAACTGCACACGGGACAAAGATCGTACTTTTTGGAGAAATGTCCTCTGGTCTGATGAAACAAAATAGAACTGTTTGACCATAATGTCCATCATTATGTTTGGAGGAAAAAGGGGGAGGCTTGCAAGCCGAAGAACACCATCCCAACCGTGAAGCACAGGGGTGGCAGCATCATGTTGTGGGGGTGCTTTGCTGCAGGAGGGACTGGTGCATGTCACAAAATAGATGGCATCATGAGGGAGGGAAATTATGTGGATATATTGAAACAACATCTCAAATGTGTCTTCCAAATGGACAATGACCCCAAGGATACTTCCAAAGTTGTGGCAAAATGGCTTAAGGACAACAAAGTCAAGGTATTGGAGTGGCCATCACAAAGCCCTGACCTCAATCCTATAGAAATGTTGTGGGCAGAACTGAAAAGGCGTGTGCGAGCAAGGAGGCCTACAAAACGGACTCAGTTACACCAGCTCTGTCAGGAGGAATGGGCCATAATTCACCCAACTTATTGTGGGAAGCTTGTAGAAGGCTACCCGAAACGTTTGACCCAGGTTAAACAATTTAAAGGCAATGCTACCAAATTCTAATTGAGTGCATGTAAACTTCCGACCCACTAGGAATGTGATGAAAGAAATTAAAGCTGAAATAAATAATTATCTCTCCTATTATTCTGACATTTCACATTCTTAAAATAAAGTGGTGATCCTAACTGACCTTAAACAGGGAATTTGTACTAGGATTAAATGTCGGGAATTGTGAAAAACTGAGTTTACATGCATTTGGCTAAGGTGTATGTAAACTTCAGACTTCAACTGTATGTATCCTCATTAAACTTCAACTGTATATAGAACCCTTTTTATGGTTATTTATAGAACCTTTATGGAGATTGGTTCTTTATAGAACCGATCTCAAATTCAAAGGTTCTTTGTAGAAGGAGGAGGAGGAGGAAGAGCAGGAGGAGGAGGAGGATGTTTCTATTCGTGGTGGCTTGCAGCAGGAGAAAAATAAATGAAATCAAGTCAGATTACAGCAAATCAAGTGATCATTATTTTTTTTGCCATTGGTGTCTGTGCATCCATTTGTACATTATACAGAGATTATTCCACCATGCTTATCGTTATTAAAACCTGCATTTTCAAAAGCTTTTATTCTGCTTTAATAGCCATATTATATTGTAAAACTTCTGTAGGTTTTAATATTGTGTTAATTAACAAGTTGAATCGGGTGTGCTAGCTCTGGAAAGTCAACCGTTCTCAAATGACACAAGGCCATACATGAATCTTTCAGGAGACACCGTCACTGAACGTAGTCATAAATAACATGTACTAGCATAAAACAACAGATTAGATCAACTTAAATGACACTCACTCACCGTCGCACAAAAAGAGCTGTGAACAAACCACGCCCCAAAATATTAGAATGAGACGCTTCTACATTTTAATTATCACTAAAAGAGGAAATAACCATTGACCTCGGCCTAAGCACAGAGCTACTGCAGTGAGAAGTATATTGACCTGGCCACCATAGGCAACATGTGGGATATGACTACACTGAATAACATTACAGCTGATTATACTGACTTGGCCTGGATAGGACTGTATCATAACATTACCAACTGGACATGGTCATTGGCTAATAGCACTGGTGAGAAAGATCCAAGGTTTCTAAACTGGTGGACTGGTCAACCTGAATAATAAGCATAGTGATCAGCACTGTGTAACGATAAAGAGGAAAATGGGTGTAGTAGAGACTGGAATGATGTGCCCTGTAGTGATCGAAAATCCTTTGTCTGCTATGATGGTCAGGGCCATACACAAACGGTTCCATCAAATCAACAGCAACTGTGGAATGGTTTCCACTATGGAAATTATACATTGTATTGGGACTTGACAGGATTGTGGTTGGGTTTGAATGTCCTAGTGTGACATTTAAGGAATTTCATTTTATTGATCGTTTTACAGTAAGAGTATAATGTTTTTCTCACTGTATACATAAAACAAGCAAAATGTGTGCAGAGGTTTGGTAACAAAATCAAAATACTAAAATTGATGTGTGCAGTGGTTTCTCAAGTGTAATCTGCAAATTGTTGTTAATTTGTGTTGCATTTAATAATTTGTGTAAGCAAATTATGCAATTGGAATTGTTAGTTAGATTACTTGTTATTACTGCATTGCCGGAACTAGAAGCACAAGCATTTCGCTACACTCGCATTAACATCTGCTAACCATGTGTATGTGACAAATAAAATTTGATTTGATTTGATTTATGTAGTTTGTTCAGCTGCTTTGAAGATACTTAATATTTTGAGTAAATGTTTTATATATTTTTTTAAATGTTTCTGCTTCATTACAATGTTGGACAATGATAATATAGCTCAGCCATTTTCAATGAAACAATTGTGTCATCCTTTGAATACTCTGCTCTGTGTCACATGACCCATGGTATAATCCATGCAGCTCATCTATCTACTGGTGAAGGATCTTAATTTGATCAGTCTTTTTCTTTCCTGCACCACAGGAAATGCAGATGGGCTTCATAATTTACATACATTCACTGAAAACCTGCACTAACACATGGTTATATTAACAGTATTGCACTTTTTAGGTGACTAATAGCCTAACCACCCATCAACCAACATTATGGACTAAACGTTCAAATTCTGTTGCTGCAGAATTATTTTGCTGTGGCAATACCAGTCAAATTTAGATCCTACAACTGAATGAATTGTCTTTTACAAATATGGGGCAAGTGCAGATGAATGTCAGCTTCCAGTCTTAATTCCACATTAGTTACAACATGGTCCCAAAACAGAGACAGTATGGATGTCCTCAATCCCCATTGGCCATAGATGCCCCATTTTGAATAACCATAGCAACCATGCATCAATCAAGAAGATGGTTTTCCTTTGTTCGCTTCTTAATAGGCCTGACACTTTCGCTTTAGAAAATCAAACCCCCATTTCAAAAGAGTTTGATTGAACGTCGGCAGTTTTAAAGCCACTTTGTCCCTATCATCCTGTTGCTGGTTGTGTAACAGCCCGTATAAAAGATATATAACTCCAATAAATAACTATTTAAAGATGTGATGAGCTGAGTGAGGGCTAACAACAGGCTGTAAACAGCTAAAAAGCAAAGCTAATGTTAAAGAAAATGTAGCCTTCACTCGTAGTATCTCTTTTCCAATTCTTCCCTTTTTAAGGGTGGGAAGAAGAGTATCTGTCATTCCTTCCAGAACTAAGCTACAAGGATATTCCCTAGGCTTTGGAATGGGATGGGTGCTGTGACCCATCATTCAGGGCGAGTGGGGCAGAGTCCCACAGAGCCCCACATTTTGAGCCCCACATTTTTAGCAAAATATAATAATAACATATATAAATATATATATATGTCTTTGGGCGTGCATGTTATTGCATGTATTTTGGCATTAATACGTGTCACATATCAGTTTGCAAACAATGTAACAAAAATATATACAGTATATCATTGAGTTAACCTAAAGCCCCATACAAACATGTTTTATTGAGTAAGGCAGCTCCAATATGCAGGTGTTTCAGCCTAGCTCAGTGCTTTCTGTGGTGGTGGAGTAAGCCATCAGAAAATAAACTCAGCAAAAAAAAGAAACGTCCTCTCATTGTCAACTGCGTTTATTTTCAGCGATTTACATTTGACATTTCATTTCATTTCATTTACATTTCAGCATTTACATGTGTAAATATTTGTATGAACATAACAAGATTCAACAACTGAGAGAAAAACTGAACAAGTTCAACAGACATGTGACTAACAGAAATGGAATAATGTGTCCCTGAACAAAGGGGGGATCAAAATCAAAGTAACAGTCACTATCTGGTGTGGCCACCAGCTGCATTAAGTACTGCAGTGCATCTCCTCCTCATGGACTGCACTAGATTTGCCAGTTCTTGCTGTGAGATGTTACCCCACTCTTCTACCAAGGCACCTGCAAGTTCCCGGACATTTATGGGGGGAATGGCCCTAGCCCTCACCCTCCAATCCAACAGGTCCCAGACGTGCTCAGTGGGAGATCCGGGCTCTTCACTGGCCATGGCAGAACACTGACATTCCTGTCTTGCAGGAACTCACGCACAGGATGAGCAGTATGGCTGGTGGCATTGTCATGCTGGAGGGTCATGTCAAGATGAGCCTGCTGGAAGGGTACCAAATGAGGGAGGAGGATGTCTTCCCTGTAATGCACAGTATTGAGATAGCCTGCAATGACAACAAGTTCAGTTCGATGATGCTGTGACACACCTCCCCAGACCATGACGGACCCTCCACCTCCAAATCGCTCCCGCTCCAGAGTACAGGCCTCGGTGTAACGCTCATTCCGACCATCACCCCTGGTGAGACAAAACCGCGACTCGTCAGTGAAGAGCACTTTTTGCCAGTCCTGTCTGGTGAGGACCTGCCTTACAACAGGCCTACAAGCCCTCAGTCCAGCCTCTCTCAGCCTATTGTGGACAGTGTAGCACTGATGGAGGGATTGTGCATTCGTGGTGTAACTCGGGCTGTTGTTGTTGCCATCCTGTACCTGTCCTGCAGGTGTGATGCTCGGATGTACCGATCCTCTGCAGGTGTTGTTACACGTGGTCTGCCACAGCGAGGACGATCAGCTGTCCGTCCTGTCTCCCTGCCTTAGGCGTCTCACAGTACAGACATTGCAATGTATTGCCCTGGCCACATCTACAGTCCTCATGCCTCCTTGCAGCATGCCTAAGGCAAGTTCACGCCGATGAGCAGGGACCGTCTTTCTTTTGGTGTTTTTCAGAGTCAGTAGAAAGGCCTCTTTAGTGTCCTAAGTTTTCATAACTGTGACCTTAATTGCCTACCGTCTTTAAGCTGTTAGTGACTTAACGACCGTTCCACAAGTGCATGTTCATTAATTGTTTATGGTTCATTGAACAAGCATGGGAAACAGTGTTTAAACCCTTTACAATGAAGATCTGTGAAGTTATTTAGATTTTTACAAATTATCTTTGAAAGACAGGGTCCTGAAAAAGGGACGTTCCTTTTTTTGCTTAGTATAGGAGCATTGTGCCGTGATTGGCTCAGTGTTTTGTCACTCAACACTACGTCATCGTGAAGTTTAAGTCCTTAGTAAGGGTAGACATCCAAAATGTCAGCCCTTTGGGTCCTGCCATAGAGTTATATTACAAGTGCCCTTCCAAGAAGGCTCAAGGTCATTGGCCACAGATAAAATGACGTCAAATCAAATGTACAGTAGCTTTGATTGGACTGATCATGTCAACATCTTACTTTCAAAGTCTTAGCTAGCAGTCATCATCATGAATCAAGTCGACAATCTACTGGCAAATCCTTTTTAATCCTTGTCATATGAAGAGAAATGATAGATAAAACGTATCGGTGCTCATCGGCCATAAACATTACACAACAAGTTGGAAATCCCAAATTCAACAATGAGTGGTTTGGAGGGAATCGTGACAGTGGCTAACCGCAAGCATTGCAATTGGGAAGTCGAGAATAAACGAGCTCAGACTGGTAAAATACATTTTGAACGGTCATCCAACTCGGAATTGGACCACCGTACCACCTTCCTGTTCAAGTGAGCACAGCACAACAAGGTGAGTCCATGTCTTATATGCTGTTGCATAAATGATGTAATATGCCAGGAAGATATGTATACTGTACATAAGAAAGTAATACTAAGTGTATGTTGTGTAGTAAACGGTTAGTTGCCCATGTCTCACCCTAATAATTTGATCTATTTTCACCTCTTAATTTCGCCTAATGTTACTGTTCTGACTCAGTGGTGCACATGTAGCCTATAACCTGTTTTTGAGAAATATCATCGTCTAACATTGTAAGAGTTTTCATTGTCTTCTTATACATGCCCCCTTTATTTATCCTACGGTTCTGACTTGGTGTACAGGGAAAATACTTTAAGAGCAGCCCATGTTCTGCATTCTGTTGCTGTACATTTCAAAAGTGCTGAACACACAGTTATAGTCTTAGCTCGCTCATTAATGTCTTAATCAGAATTACGGAATGCCTCTTATCCCATCATCGTTCCCTTATGCCATAGGTTGTACATCTCGATTGTCAGTAGAAACCACATTTGTTTAAGTCAGCCATATCAGCTATGTTTTTGAAAAAGGCAGTAAACGAGGCTGAATGAATTGTTTCGCTGCCAGACAAGGCTCCGCTGATAGCCAAGTGTAGCAGTGGTAAGGATTCACTCCATTGTGCTGGAGAGAAAGCTCTGCTGTTGGTAGGCCCTAACAGTTTGTGGGCACCGCTTGTCGCCGTTATAGTGCAATTAATGTATTGTTCAGTGTCGTGTTGTGTAGTGGCTTTTGAGTTTGCCCCACCAAGATTTACATGCTAAAATCGCCACTGGATGGGTGTAATGTAGTCTGATGTTGAACAGCAATAACATGTCAATATTTAGTCAATTATACTAGTTCATTGATGATGTAGTTTATGTGGGTAATGAGTTTGTGTAATTGGAACAGATATATTGGATAATGTGGGAAGAGAAAGAGGACAGTCACAGTGTCATATACAAGACCATAGTTATACAACAATAATAACTGATTCGTCACAAATAAATATACTGTGGTATCAATGTTTCACTGGGATCTGAGTAGCACTGGGGGAGGGTGCATTGTGACAATCGAACTATGGTGTTAAGGTATGGAAAGACGCTTCCCATATTAGGGCATCCTTATCTAATCAGTGCGGATTTGCTAGTAATCTGCACTACTGCACTCCTTTGAGATGAAATTTCACAGCTATTTCACATGCGTGGGAAGACAGTGCTTATCTTGGTAGAAAGAAATTACATTTGTTTTTTTACGCTCATCCATTGGTAGATAACATGCCACAGAAACATATGGCATTTTAATGTATAAGTGATGAATAGATGAACAGACAGGCAGACCAACGGGTAGACTGAATGACCAACAGACAGACTGAGCTCAGGTCCTGTACCATGTCCGTGGTTCGGTGGCGCTGAAACAGTTTTACAGAGAAAGAGAGTGAACGGGGATGTATGATGGAAATGAACAGATTGAAAGCGAGGGAGTACATGCCAGCAGCATACCACCCTGTATCCCACTGTTGGTCTCTGAAGCTAAGCAGGGTCGGTCCTGAGTCTTTCCCTGGATGGGAGACCAGATGCTGCTGGAAGTGGTGTTGGAGGTCCAGTAGGGGGCACTCTTTCTTCAGGTCTAAGGCAATAATACAAATAATAGATGTTTTATTGTCACATACAATGCCATAGGGCAGGTGCCGTCTTTCGGATGGGACATTAAAACGGGTGTCCTGAATCTGTTGTCAATAAAGATCCCATGGCACTTACTGTAAGAGTAGGGGTGTTAACCCTGGTGTCCTGGCTAAATTCCCAATCTGGTCCTCATACCAACATTGCCACCTAACCATCCCCAGCTTCCAATTGGCTCCATCCCCTCTCCTCCCACTGTAACTCTTCCCCAGGTTATTTTATTATTTTTTAATTATATTTTATTTAACTAGGCAAGTCAGTTAAGAACAAATTATTATTTACAATGATGGCCTACCCCGGCCAAACCTGGACGACTCTGGGCCAATTGTGTGCCGCCCTATGGGACTCCCAATCACGGCAGGATGTGATACAGCCTGGATTCAAACCAGGGACTGTAGTGATGCCTTTTGCACTGAGATGCAATGCCTTAGACCACTGCGACACTCGGGAGCCAAGTTGTTGCTGTAAAATATATGTTCTCAGTCAATTTACCTGGTAAAATAAAGGGAAACTTTAAACTTCGAGAGAGAGAGAGAGAAAGAGAGATACTGTAAAGGGAGAGGGAGTGAGGCTGCCTGGGCTGGGTGATGGGGGCCAGCAGGCTGCAGGAATGCTCTGCATGCCTGTCCTCTGAATGACCCCTCCTCCCTGGAGTGTGGGAGATACTGGGTAATTAGCTTCCTTTAACACTGGAGCTATGGTCCCGTGAATGGGGTTAGCAGTGGCATTGAGGGAAACTATTAAGTGTATTTACCGTGTAAAAAACTCATTCTAATATTTTAATATTTATTCTCTCAGTCAACCCCCCCATTAGGTTTATATACATTCCCAGTTGATATTTCTGAGTTAATCCCCCACTCCTTCTATTTTCTTTGGTTTCATTTCCAGTTGATGTACGCAGCAGTTGGTGCTGTTATGTTGAAATTTAGCAGATTTCCCCCCCCCCCATCTTGATGGCCTACTTTATCTCTCCTGCACTAAATTTAATTATGGTGCTCTCTAGCAGTGATTTTGTCTTCCTTATGTCAGGAATGAGAAATGGAAGAAGACATGGATTAAGAAAAATGGAAGCTAAAGAGTATCGATTTTCCAGAGACATGGTAGTTTAGATAACAAAATGCTAATACTGTGACATCCTCCATATTAGTTTAATTTTAGACTCCTGTCATTTTATTGAATTCCGAGCGTCCCTTTAAAAGCGACAGTTGAAGTGGCCTTTTCTGACAGTTACAGGTTCTAAATTTGCTTTAACCACCTTTTTGCATTAAAAAAACACGCATTGTCAGGGAAAATATATTTAAAAAGTTAAAAACAACTACGCAAATCAGCTTTAAAGTTACACACTGTGAGATGCATAATAATGTTAAGGTTTTGCCAAAGGTGTGCAGTCTTTTTGGTTAGGAAAGGCAGTGATGCTACTCTCATTGAACTGTTTAACGTGTCATATCTGTCCTTTGAAATCAAGGGGTATAATTATTCAGTTTAAATGAATGGAAATCTTACAGACTGGGGCTTTAAGGTTCCTTATCTGAGAATGCCTTGTTATTTGAGGTTTTACTTAAAGCAGAGGAATTCTACATGTTTCAAATTAGAATCAACATACCTATACAGACCTTTCCTTTCTATTTCATTCCATCACTATCTTTAGCTCAAAGCTCTATCATTTTCTTATCATATATTTTCTGCTGATGTGAGAGCTTAGAGAATGGCCTTTGAAGTCTTTGTTATAACACTGTTCAATATTTGAACTGCTTATCTATCTCACCCACCCAAGATTTACATTGTAGTTCCATTTTTAGGTATAGATGACACATTTGGCTTTACTGTGGAAAAAAGAGTAGGGCCTAGGTCATTAATATTAGGCCTACTTTCCAGATATGAAAGACAGCCTAACTTCCACTTATTCAGATGTAGATGGTTGCTAGATTGCTTACATTTAGAAAGTATGTTTTTCCAAGTATCTATTTTATTTGATTCGTTTCTGTTCTGTTCTATTTCATTGTGTTCTATCGTATCAGACTTATAAAATACATGCCATTTCTACTGCCAGTAAAAAGTGTGAAATCAATGAAGAAGTCAGAATTCTACAACTTGCTCGCACACTGTATTTCTACCACCATCTGACCTAACATTCTACCCAACATTCTACCCAAGCGCGCACAAAATATTGACGTCCATCACGTCTGGTGAGGGAATCCTTGTACTTGGTGATGTCAGACAGTGTTTGGGTCATTTGAAGGTTAGCGGCCGCCAAAAAGGTTCATGGAAAGTTCACCAGCATATATTAGGTAATTCAATCGGTCCCTGTGACATAACTAGTATGAAGTGGTTGTGTAGAGACAGCGTAACCCATTCGTCAATAAATGGGAGCTAAGAACTCCAAAACAAACGTTGTTATGTAAAATAGCCTACTATTCTGTTGTATCGGGTTTTCACAAGCTATTTTGCTGTGCTCCCTGCGCGAGATGGACGCACATTTTTTTTGATAAATGCGTCGATGGAAATCTTCTCGCGCATACAGCTGTAGATATTTTTTTGCATCGACTCAAATTAATAAAATATAATTTTGGTCAAATACAAACTTTTAACAAAAATGTCCATCATACGCTTGACTGAGAGGGAAAACAGAATCCTACTCGGGTGTGCGAATTAAGGACAGTTGCATTCCATTGGTTCCATTTTTACATGTCATTAGATCCTGACGCGTCTTGATAAGGACTCGGCCTTACGCCTATGTTATTAAAAAAACATGTTTGACTATATGGATTTTCTCGCAGTTGGTCCAGGAGAAACGCTGGACTTCTATACTGCAAGTCCTTGTATGCTCCAGGAACCATCTGTAACCGCATGCTTCACTGGACTAACAGAAACGGATTGGCAAATTCATCGGATCGCGCAATGTAGGTGAAGCTTTATTTTTATTTGGTCTATTTGAGGATGGAAGTAATTATCCCTCACTTGCCAACTGTTTTACTCTACACTAAATCGAAATATTTGTTGTGATCATGTTACACCAGGAAATACTGAACGTGGGACTTGACATGATACATCCAGTTGTATCTTCTTCTCACACCTTTGATGCACTGTTTATAATATAGCCTATTCCTTGCGTCAATTGTTCGTACATTGTAGCCTGAACTGTTCGCTGTGCAGTCCTGTGTCATTGCGTATTTAATCCAAGACAATGTAACATATTTATTTAGGTCATGTTGCATGCAGGCTACCATCTTTTTTTCAGAGGCTGTAGTTCGAAGGCATTTCTTCATATATCTTTCTGAATATGTCATTGATGTCATATATCTAGTTCAAATGAACTAAAATTATAATATGATTTCAGATATAGGGCTTACATCAAATTCAATATATAAGCCTGCACAGTAAAATCAAGCTTAAACTAAAAAATAACACACAACAGCATTTATGTAGGCCTACACATGAAAGTTTATGTTAAAGGCGCAATCTTCAATATTACTGTTTTTTATGGTAATTTCAGTTAATGATACCCATTGAATCTTGAAGAATAACTTACAAATGCCTAATGCATTTAGTACAGGTGTATTACACCACTATAACCCAAAATATAAGGTTTCTTTTTTTTACTTTTACGTTTGTAAATAATGCCTTTGTAAACGATAAATAGCTTCAAAATATGTTTAAAACTATAATGTTGATATAACTGTTAGTCCTTGCATCCATAGCTTCATTGATAATTGGACTGTGGTTACTTTTCTCCAGCCCGATCCCTCAGCTTTATAGCAAACCAAGTGACACGGCTGCCATTTGGCTGAAAAGGGAATGACAGATTGTGTCTTTAAAGCTTTGGAATAGGGTCAATATTGTTGTTATTTTACATGTGCACATTGTTTGCTTTGTTGCAACTGTTGATTGCATTTATTTAATATTCGTAAGCCTACCTCCTAGTTTATGGAATGAATTCACCGTTGTGCACATTGTTTGCTTTGTTGCAACTGTTGATTGCATTTATTTAATATTCGTAAGCCTACCTCCTAGTTTATGGAATGAATTCACCGTTGTGCAATCAATCAGTATACTTACTTGTTATCCTAAATCAATAATACATGGATTATTACTGTGAACCCATTGATAATGAATTGGCCATAAAATCTGCACTCTTATTTGACTCTGTTGTCACCTACTACACTCACTGTTCCTCTTTATTCTATTATTTGTTTAACTAGGCGTGTCAGTCAAGAACAAATTCTTATTTACAATGACGGCCTACCCCGGCCAAACCCGTACGACGCTGGGCCAATTCTGCCACACCCTATGGGACTCCTAATCACGGCCAGTTGTGATACAGCCTGGAGTCGAACCAGGGTCTGTAGTGACACCTCTAGCACTGAGAAGCAGTGTCTTAGGCCGCTGCGCCACTCGGGAGCCCATTTCCTCAACTTGTTGTTGATATTTACAGATCAGATTAGGAAGTCAAATTCCATTCAGATACCTTTGGTTCCTCTATCTGATGGTTGATCTAGCTGTCTCTTCTGAGGTTTTCATTTAGCCTAACACCAGTGTGCTTCTGACAGTCAGTCTCAAGGGCTTCACAGGACATTATGTTCCTTATAAATTATATGCGATATCAAAGGCGTATCGAAGGCAGCACCAAAGCCTGTTACAACATTAGACCTTCTCTGGCAGCGCTCAGTGTTTTGAGATGGAGGAGCATGTCGACCGAAGCCCAGCCAATGTGGTCAGTGGTCAGGACGGTCACTGGGGGTCACCGAGGGTTCGTTGGACGGTCACCAACAGGAGGTCAGACGAGACCCAGACTGCTTGGCTTGTCTCCCTCACAGCATAGTAGTTGTTGGGAAACTCTGCAAGCAAAGCCTAATAATATATTTACCTTATTCATCACTTAGGCTATTCTATAAGCACATTAATGTTGTATGAGCCAGTGATGATATCCTAATAACTATAATTATTGTTCCTGTTTACATGTTGAGTAGCCTACTCAGAACCACAGACATTTCCTCACCACAGATTGCCTTTACTTTCAGCATCTAGCCCCAAAAGTCCCCCAAAAGACCTCAGTTGAGAGTGTGACAGCATTGTGATAGTATTGTGATAGCATTGTGATAGTATTGTGATAGCATTGTGATAGTATTGTGATAGCATTGTGATAGTATTGTGATAGTATTGTGATAGCATTGTGATAGTATTGTGATAGCATTGTGATAGTATTGTGATAGTATTGTGATAGCATTGTGATAGTATTGTGATAGCATTGTGATAGTATTGTGATAGCATTGTGATAGTATTATGATAGCGTGCAGAGAAAGTGACTTTCCTTTGACATAGTGGAAGCAGATCGTGGCACACATCTTAAAACCTTATTCTTTACCAGTTTCTCTCTTAAATATTGGTGAGTGCCTCCCTCCCCATTCCAAACCAAACGAGTCTAGCTTAATATTCCACTGCTTCATCCTCAGTCAGTTGATCTTGTGGCATCCTCCGCCATTGTTTTGCAGTGGAGAGAATACTTGCTAATGGGTGTGTTCTCTTGTTTGACCCGGCGAGGGTAGGTTCAACTGGAGGTCATGGGTTCAAGGGGATGGATATAAGCACTCTTTATATTTGTGTCCCCTCAATTTGGCTTTTTAAGTTATCTGTCACTGGCCCTGTGTGCTTTAACGGTGGAGGCGATAAGAAGCCAGCAGGGATGCTTGCCCTGTGGCAGTGGAGGCGATAAGAAGCCAGCGGGGATGCTTGCCCTGTGGCAGTGGAGGCGATAAGAAGCCAGCGGGGATGCTTGCCCTGTGGCAGTGGAGGCGATAAGAAGCCAGCGGGGATGCTTGCCCTGTGGCAGTGGAGGCGATAAGAAGCCAGCGGGGATGCTTGCCCTGTGGCAGTGGAGGCGATAAGAAGCCAGTGGGGATGCTTGCCCTGTGGCAGTGGAGGCGATAAGAAGCCAGCGGGGATGCTTGTCCTGTGGCAGTGGAGGCGATAAGAAGCCAGCGGGGATGCTTGCCCTGTGGCAGTGGAGGCGATAAGAAGCCAGCGGGGATGCTTGCCCTGTGGCAGTGGAGGCGATAAGAAGCCAGCGGGGATGCTTGCCCTGTGGCAGTGGAGGCTCTCTATAAAACTGAAGAGATGTCTTAAGAGTGTCTGCTGTCGTCATTTTCCCACAAAGTATGGCATTGGAATAGTATGACTGTATCTTGCCTCTTCTTCACCGTTGCACTCTCTGTGAAAAGGACGACACAGCAATCTTAAAAGAATAGCGGAACATTATCTCAGTCAGATACGCCGATCAACACAAGGCCTCAACATGTCCTTGGGAACACAAGTGGACTTGGAACCACGGGCTGACATTAGATATGTTTTAAACTCATCTGCATTAAATTCGTGAGTCAATTTCCATAGAGATAGTTCTACTGCTGAGTCACTCAGTACAATGTTTACTGGCCATAGAAAATTAGTACTTGTTCTCCGATGAAAGATGCCCAAGCACTTTTCTGTTTGGTAAAAAAAAAGAAAAGAAAGATTGAACGCTATGTTGCGTAGTCGCTTTGCAGAATGTTTACTGACCATAGAAATAACTATTGGTCCTCGAATAAAAGAGGAGGCCCAAAGACATAATCCAATATGTTTGACATTTCAACAGTTTTTAGGGATTTAATACTGTTTTACTTCAACACATTACTGTTTGAAGAACATGAAGCTACATAAATTTGTTGTATGACTGCATTTTCAGCAGCTGCAATTGGAATTTTCTCCTTCACCCAGCTTTGTCCGAATATTACTTTTCTCTCCTCCTTGTCTTCACGTTAGAGAATTTTGCGAATTAAAGTGACAGAAAAATGATGAAAACTCAGACACAGCTTATGATAGAAAGACGATAAGGAAAGGAGGCCATTTCAGAGTTTATACAGTGGCAGCCCTCATCTCACTCCCAACACTCAGTGCCTGTCTTTCTTCCCAGCGCCTCATCATCCCTCTCTCCCTCTCTTCCTTCCTCCCTCCCTCTCTCCCTCTCTCCCTTTATCCCTCCTGTGTGTCAGCAGCTGTGGAAACGCAGAGCTCCAGCTCAGAGGACCTGTTCGCCAGTCCTCTCTCACCTCCGCCCCCTCCTCGCACCTACAAGCCCTGCTTCGTGTGCCAAGACAAGTCTTCAGGCTACCACTATGGCGTCAGTGCTTGTGAGGGCTGTAAGGTAAGGGGCCAGACTGATCATGTACATATCCCAAGAAACACATCTGACTGCTCAAATGATGCATAATTCCACCTTTTTTTCATCAGCGGTTTCAACGTGTTCACCATGTTCATTTCTACTTTGGAGTTCAATCCCAGATCTAATTACCTGTGATATGGATAATGGATATGTAAAGGAAGGAACTGCAACAAGCACCACACACACACACACACACACACACACACACACACACACACACACACACGCACACAATTCCCACTATTCTCTGGGGTTCTTAAATGTCCCCCCCTCTACCACTCTTTGATGGTCCTTGGCAGTGAGCTGTAGTGAGCAGGTGTAACACAATTGTTCATGAAAGTTAGGCCGATTGGCCCTCCGCTTGCGCTGAACGCTCGGGCAACAGAAGACTCCACAAAGAGACGGTAAATAATTGATGGGCAGCACAGTGAACAAGACCAAGAGCGTGGAGGAGACCATGACTACAGATGACATTTTCTCCTCAGCGTCTTTCAGAGCAAGATGAAAGGCAATGGTCCTAATTATAGATTAAGTGTGAGATCACATCTGTGTTAGAGACGAGAAGTGGCGTTAGTTACAGAGTCGTCTCGCTGACTGTTTAGTGCAGAAAGTGAGCATGGAGCTCATCTCTCTCATCACCTTCACAAGCCTGCCCCTGGAGCAGCATGAAAGAGATTTGTCGATTGTTCGTCTTCTCAACCGTAGCAAGTCGAAAGTGGAAATGGCATACTTTAGAAATATCAGTTGGTGTCTGTTGATACACGTGTCGATCTGACCTGGCATATCTAATTAGATAAAAAATAAATAAATATATATATTTGAACTGTAAAATAAATAAATAAATATATATATTTGAACTGTAAAATAAATAAATAAATATATATATTTGAACTGTAAAATAAATAAATAAATATATATATTTGAACTGTAAAATAAATAAATAAATATATATATTTGAACTGTAAAATAAATAAATAAATATATATATTTGAACTGTAAAATAAATAAATAAATATATATATTTGAACTGTAAAATAAATAAATAAATATATATATTTGAACTGTAAAATAAATAAATAAATATATATATTTGAACTGTAAAATAAATAAAGCGTATAGATGTATTTACATTTTTATTGAACCTTTATTTAACTAGTCAAGTCAGCTAAGAACAAATTCTTATTTACAATGACGGCCTACCAAAAGGCAATAGGCCTCCTGCGGGGACGGGGGCCTGGGGTTACCCAGAAGTAACCCAAATGACAATATAACTATGTAACGTTACTCAACCTACTGTATTTAACCCTAAAGAGTAGACTCAAGACCACTAGGGACTGTTTGACTGCCGTGTTTACCCAGAGCAAACACGAGTATCACTAAAGGGCCTGAATCTTGGCCCTGATAAAACAGCTCATGTGTCGGGATCACACAGCACCAGTCAATACTATCGACTGACTATGGACAGGCGTCAGACACAACACGTGTGGTGTTACCCTGCTACACCCTACACTATTGATGTGTTTCACAACATGATTCCGGTTCCATTTGGCCTGTGTTTTTTTTCTTCCTCTAATTTCATTGTGATTGTGTGATAACAGTCATTCATTAGGTATGAGGTATTTACAAGTCGTTTTTTTTTCTTCTTTGCATATGGAAAACACATGTTGATGTTAAAGGGGTACTTGGGGATTTTGGCAATGAGGCCCTTTATCTACATCCCCAAAGTCAGATGAAATCGTGGATACCAAAATTCCCGAAGTGTCCCTTTAACGTCCTCATTTTAGAAGGATATATGTATTCAGAGGGTGATGTAATAACACTACCACCTCCAAAGTCATTCGAGCTCCTTTCAGACGTCTATAGAATGTTAACTGCTGGTAGCTGAAAGTACAAGGGAGATGTCTTCTCTATTGAAAACATATTATTATCCTTTCCGTTGGTGCCTCCCAGGGTTTCTTCCGTAGAAGTGTCCAGAAGAACATGGTTTACACGTGCCACCGGGACAGTAACTGCATCATCAATAAGATCACCAGGAACCGCTGTCAGTACTGCCGGCTACAGAGGTGCTTCGCCGCGGGCATGTCCAAGGAGTGTAAGTGTCAATAATATTTCAGAGTGTCTCCATTCAACCACTGAAGAGCAACATTTCTAAACAACGTCCAACTCCTCTGTGATATACGCCAAAACTGCAAAACACTGCTATGCAACATTCCCAAACTTTTTCATAAAACTCTTACCCAAAGCACTCAGTGCCTTCAGAAAGTGTTCACACCCCTTGACCTTTTCCACGTTTTGGTGTGTTACAAATTGGGATTAAAATTGATTGTGACAATATGTAACTTTTGGGCGAGCCGACCAAATTCACTTAGAAATATGGGTTCTAGATCTATCATTCCACTTGAAAGCAATTCTAAGAAGTGGTAGATCTGTTCTATGTGTGCTATTTCTATGCGTCCCGTTCTTAAGTTTTGTTTGTGTGTCTTTTACTTTGAAGACTTGAAAATGTCTGTCTGACAATGATCAACATCCAACTTGACAGAGCTTGAAGAATTTAAAAAAGAATGTGAAAATATTGTACAGTCCACGTTTGCAAAGCTCTTAGAGACTGTTTTGAAATATTTTTTATTCTGTACAGGCTTCCTTCTTTTCACTCCGACATTTAGGTTAGTATTGTGGAGTAACTACAATGTTGTTGATCCATCCTCAGTTTTCTCCAAGCAGCGCCATTTAACTCTGTACCTGGTTTAAAATCCCCATAAGCCTCACGGTGAAATCCCTGAGCGCTTTCCTTCCTCTCCGTCAACTCCGTCAAGGACGCCTGTATCTTTGCAGTGACTGGGTGTATTGACTCATCCAAAGTGTAATGAATAACTTCACTATGCTCAAAGGGATATTCAATGTCTGCTTCTTTTTTTTTTTTTTACCCATCTACCAATAGGTGCCCTTTGCAAGGTATTGGAAAACCTCCCTGGTCTTTGTGGTTGAATCTGTGCTTGAAATTCAGTGCTCGACTAAGGGACCTTACAGATAATTGTAATGTGTTGGGTAAAGAGATGAGGTAGTCATTCAAAAAATCATGTTAAACACCATTATTGCACACAGAGTTAGTTTTAACTCAACAAAATGTGGAAAATGTCAAAGGGTGTGAAACGTTTCTGAAGGCACTGTACCTAAAAACCTGTCTAAAAAAAACCTGTCTGCTGTCCGAACGTTTTCCAAGAAAATGAATTCCACCTCCGCTGTCCAAACACATGACAGCACTTCAAACACCATTTCCCAGAAGGAGCACTGACCCAGATACAATCTCTGTTGTGGGTAGGGGGATGGTGTCATGGTGATGGATGCCTGCTATTCTGAATGTCATTCATCCCTTCTACCCAGCATGTCAGCATTACATAAATCTATCAGCACATGTATCAGCCTTGTGGCCATGTGGCTAGTATGTAACGGCTACTACTACTACTGCTGCTCCATCGTCTGCCGCTCTCACTGATTGGTGTGTGAATGCAGCCCAGAGTGAAGGGTTTACACAGTGATTGCAGGAAGTAGGGCAGACTAGAGTAGATTATCCATTGACTGCACAGATCCGTCCGAGGCGTGCGTCTGTCTGAGGAGACCAGGTGCATAAAGAGGTATCTCTCCCTGAGATCCGGCTCAGTAAAACGAGTGGCCTGTGTTCAAAACCAATGGTCGAAGTACGTTGACGTGATTTATAGATCAGTTGGAAGGCAACGTGATTATTCTTTTACATGACTTACACACTCATTGGTAAATGTGCACGGCTTGTTTAGAAAAATATGGCCATTTAACAGACTCTTTGCTGTTAACACCTACTATATATTCGGCAGGTGTTGCCCACAAGGGAAATCACACCAGAGGTATTGTGTTACAAGCGCCACGATCCAACCAACTTAGCTATTGCAACCAATTCAATTTCATTTTCATTTTCTTCTGGAGTTATCTCCGTTCATATTTCATCCTCTCTTCCCAGCTGTCAGGAATGACCGGAGCAAGAAGAAGGAGAAGAATGAGACTCCCAAGATGACCATCATCGAGACATATGAGCTGACAGCGGAACTGGGCGGTGTAGTGGATAATATCTGTAGGGCTCATAGAGAGACATTCCCTTCCCTCTGCCAGTTGGGCAAATACACTACAGTGAGTAACAGCCACTGCCGGGTTGGCACCATAGACTCAAATGACATGCGTCATGGATAGTGTTCCATTTAAGCCTGTCTCTGTTGACGCTCAGAAGCACTATCCCTGTACCAAAGTCCATTCATCTAAATGAATCATTCTGGTTGTATTGTTGGGATAATACTCTGAACTAATTGCTCTCTCTCTCTCTCTCTCTCTCTATATATATATATATATATATATATATATATATATATATATATATATATACAGTGGGGCAAAAAAGTATTTAGTCAGCCACCAATTGTGCAAGTTCTACCACTTAAAAAGATGAGAGAGGCCTGTAATTTTCATCATAGGTACACTTCAACTATGACAGACAAAATGAGAAAGAAAAATCCAGAAAATCCCATTGTAGGATTTTTAATGAATTTATTTGCAAATTATGTTGGAAAATAAGTATTTGGTCACCTACAAACAAGCAAGATTTCTGGCTCTCACAGACCTGTAACTTCTTCTTTAAGAGGCTCCTCTGTCCTCCACTCGTTACCTGTATTAATGGCACCTGTTTGAACTTGTTATCAGTATAAAAGACACCTGTCCACAACAGTCACACTCCAAACTTCACTATGGCCAAGACCAAAGAGCTGTAAAAGGACACCAGAAACACAATTGTAGACCTGCACCAGGCTGGGAAGACTGAATCTGCAATAGGTAAGCAGCTTGGTTTGAAGAAATCAACTGTTGGAGCAATTATTAGGAAGTGGAAGACATACAAGACCACTGATAATCTCCCTCAATCTGGGGCTCCACGCAAGATCTCACCCCGTGGGGTCAAAATTATCACAAGAATGGTGAGCAAAAATCCCAGAACCACACGGGGGGACCTAGTGACTGACCTGCAGAGAGCTGGGACCAAAGTAACAAAGCCTACCATCAGTAACACATTACGCCGCCAGGGACTCAAATCCTGCAGTGCCAGACGTGTCCCCCTGCTTAACTCCAGGCCCGTCTGAAGTTTTCTAGAGAGCATTTGGATGATCCAGAAGAAGATTGGGAGAATGTCATATGGTCAGATGAAACCAAAATATAACTTTTAAAAAACTACTTGTCGTGTTTGGAGGACAAAGAATGCTGAGTTGCATCCAAAGAACACCATACCTACTGTGAAGCATGGGGGTGGAAACATCATGCTTTGGGGCTGTTTTTCTGCAAAGGGACCAGGACGACTGATCCGTGTAAAGGAAAGAATGAATGGGGCCATGTATCGTGAGATTTTGAGTGAAAACCTCCTTCCATCAGCAAGGGCATTGAAGATGAAACGTGGCTGGGTCTTTCAGCATGACAATGATCCCAAACACACCGCCCGGGCAACGAAGGAGTGGCTTCGTAAGAAGCATTTCAAGTTCCTGGAGTGGCTTAGCCAGTCTCCAGATCTCAACCCCATAGAAAATCTTTGGAGGGAGTTGAAAGTCCGTATTGACCAGCAACAGCCCCAAAACATCACTGCTCTAGAGGAGATCTGCATGGAGGAATGGGCCAAAATACCAGCAACAGTGTGTGAAAACCTTGTGAAGACTTACAGAAAACGTTTGACCTCACATATGGGAGTTTATCAACATTTGATTTGTTTTTGATTTCTATGTGGGTCTGTTTAATCTGAGGTAAAAATGTGTCTCTAATATGGTCATACATTGGGCAGGAGGTTAGGAAGTGCAGCTCAGTTTCCACCTCATTTTGTGGGCAGTGTGCACTTAGCCTGTCTTCTCTTGAGAGCGAGGTCTGCCTTTCTCAATAGCAAGGCTATGCTCACTGAGTCCGTACATAGTCAAAGATTGCCTTCATTTTTGGTCAGTCACAGTGGTCAGGTATTCTGCCATTGTGCACTCTCTGTTTAGGGCCAAATAGCATTCTAGTTTGCACAGTTTTTTTTGTAAATTCTTTCCAATGTGTCAAGTAATTCTCTTTTTGTTTTCTCGTGATTTTCTCTCTTCATCCCATCCCTCTCTCTCTGCCCACCCCCTTCTCTCTCCCTCCCCCCCTCTATCTATCCCCCCTATTCTCTATCTCTCATCTCTCCTTTACCCTTCCCCTCCTCTCTCTGCCCCCCTTCTCTCTCCCTCCCTCTATCTATCCCCTCTATTCTCTATCTCTCATCTCTCCTTTACCCCCCCCTCCCTCTCTCTGTAGAACTCAAGCTCAGACACTAGGATCCAGTTGGACCTGGGGCTGTGGGATAAGTTCAGTGAGCTGGCCACCAAATGTATCATCAAGGTTGTGGAGTTTGCCAAACGGGTTCCTGGCTTCACTGGCCTGACTATAACTGACCAGATCACCCTCCTCAAAGCGGCCTGTCTGGACATTCTGGTGAGCGGTGTGTGTGTGTGTGTGTACTGTACGTTTGTGTGTATATACTGTATGCGTGAGGGGATATATATGTGTGTGTACGTCCACATCTCCAAAGCACATCTCGGACCTCATCAACTGGGCTGTGTGGTGTTAGAAGGGTTCAGCCACAGTGTGCTGTTTGGTGCAGACACTATGGATCTGCTGTCACATTGTCTCAGCATATGTTTATGCTGAAGACAGACACAGTGGTGGTGGGTTCAGACAGAGTGTTACCGCTGAAGGCATGTTTTATTCTCTTTCATCTCCCCATATCTTCTGGTTTTCATTGTCAACTCTGTGCACCATCAAAGGTTTGTAGATTCTCACTAGCTGCACCATGGTGATTCACTCATGGCTTTATTTTCTCGATGGGAACTCTTTAATCTGAAATCAAAGCGTTATCATGTTTATTTTACATTACTGAGGTGGTTTCTAATGAGGCGTGCAGGGATAATTACTGTGCAGATTGACCTCTATCTCTCTCTACCTGATCCCTCTATCTGTATCTCTCTCAACCTGATCTGTCTATCTCTTTCTCTATCTCACTCTACCTGATCCCTCTCTCTTTCTATATCTCTCTCTCCCTGATCTGTCTCTCTATCTCTCTCTACCTGATCCCTCTCTCTCTCGCTACATGATCCCTCTCTCTTTCTCATCTGTCTCTTTTTCTATCTCTCTCTTTACCTGATCCCTCTCTTTCTATCTCTCTCTCTACCTGATCCCTATCTCTATCTCTCGACCTGTCTATCTCTATCTCTCTCGACCTGATCTGTCTATCTCTTTCTCTATCTCTCTCAACCTGATCTGTCTATCTCTTTCTCTATCTCTCTTGTCGTGTCTTTGGCTATGCCGGATTAAGTAATATTACATGCTATTCTATAAATTAATTTCTCCGTAATTAATATCACCTGATTGAGCTAATCATGTAAATGTAATTAACTAGAGCGCCGGGCACCACAAAATAATATTTATAGAGTTGTTATCTTCCGAATAAACTCTTAAAGACCTAGTAATATTTTACATCAATAGCAGTCAACATTAATCCTCACCTTAATTCAGTCTCATCTGAAAGTTGTAAATTCTTGGTTATCTGCACGAACCCTGGCTCACAAGTTGAATCAGCAATACAAAATTGGGTTTCATTATTTATTCACTAAATACCTAACTAATCACACAGAATTACACATACACATAATTAAATCATAACTTGATTACAAATTACGTCATAAAGGAAAACGTCCCTAGCGGGCGGAACAGATATGACAGCTTGTTACACAAAAGAAAACGGTCTGGGTTTGAGTGAAAGAGCGGGAAGACTGAGGAACAAAGGGAAAAAGCTGTGCTATCGTAAATACAGTGTCTTATGCATTCTAAATTACCGACCATTTGGAAAAGGAAAATGCAATAAATATTTACTCTGAGCTGCGCTTCGGTAGGTTGGTGGTAGATGGAGGGTTGTGTTGCCAAACCGAGTCCTTTGAAGAATGTCTCTGGTTGTCAATTGGATACATTGTAGTAACGTCGTTGGGTGATAGACGGGATACTCTGTCTGTTCCTTCCTAACCCTCGTTGCATCTGCTGTTGCTAACTCAACGGCTAGGAGGTATCACTTCGGTAGTGAATAAGAGTTCAAAGTTCATACCATTTGCAAACAAAGATCACGCTGATGTTGGCTTTGTTCTGTAGTTATTATCTGAACCATTCTGACATAGGACCGTCGTCTTACATCCTCGGAACAGGAAGTTATATTGTCGTCAAGGGCTTATATAGGAAGGGAGAGGAGGACGTGTTTGAAAAGTTTTATAGCCCATGTCCCTTCACAGGGGCGGGGCCAATGATTGAGCAGCCCTATCTTATGAAAACCCAAATCTCTCATTTTAGAAGCTAACATCAGATTTCATCCCATCACAAATAATTTAATATTCAAACATTTAAATTGAACAACAATTCCATGTGAATCCGATAACTCTGATGTGTAGACTTTCCACTGTAGAGTTTATGTCATCTGATCATTGATGAGAATGTCTCAGATGACAACCGAACTGACATCATATTCATTAAGTACCACCGCATATGTTCCATTGGTCGGATTACCAGAAAATAGTTCATTTCCCCTCACCTTCTGATGTTCCCAGAATCTCTGTTAACCAAGGGTTTTGCAAATGTAACCTCAGTAGGGTAGAGAGAGGAAAAAGGGGGGAAGAGGTATTTATGACTGTCATAAACCTACCCCCCAGGCCAACGTCATGACACTCTCTACCTGATCTGTCAATCTCTTTCTCTATCTCTCTCAACCTGATCCCTATATCTCTTTATCTCTCTCTCGACCTGATCTGTCTATCTCTTTCTCTATCTCTCTCTACCCGATCCCTCTGTCTTTCTCTCTCTCTCTCTCGACTTGATCTGTCTCTCTTTCTCTAGCTCTCTCTACCTGATCCCTTTATCTCTTTCTCTTCTCTATCTCTCTACCGTATCCCTCTTTCTCTCTCTCTCTCTCGACCTGATCCCTCTATCTTTCTCTACCTGGTATGTCTATCTCTATCTCTCTCAACCTGATCTCTCTCTCTATATTTTCTTATGCAGACTCCATATAGGTATGTGTTTTACCCCTATACTTCCCTCTCTCTCTCTCTCTTTTTCTCTTTGCCTGAACTGTCTTTCATGTCTTTTAGTATTTTAATTTCCATCCCCCTCTTCTTGAACATGCATCTCACCATTACCCTTTTCTATACTGAGTATACTGTCCCTTTCTATACTTTCTGTACTCCCCCTCATGTCCCCTCTGTCTCCTGTAGATTCTGCGGATCTGTACGAGGTACACTCCTGACCAGGACACTATGACCTTCTCAGACGGGCTGACCTTGACCCGTACACAGATCCACAACGCTGGCTTTGGCCCGCTCACAGACCAGGTGTTCACCTTCGCCGGCCAGCTGCTGCCCTTGGAGATGGATGACACAGAAAGTGGCCTACTCAGCGCCATCTGCCTGGTGTCTGGAGGTACTGCAACTAGCCATAGCTGCAGTACAGGCAGAAAGTTCACGTTCCATATAAAACAATCTTTTTTGTTGTTTTATGAATGAATGTACTTTTAGTATTTACTCCAATAAATGAACCGCATTGTCGTTTTTGTGTATCGATACATATAGGCCATGTAGAGTAGTCACACAAACAAAATAGATGAGCTGAATTAGCAGATGAATGATGTGTCGGTGTCACACGGACAATGTTTCTCCTGTGTCAGACCGCCAGGACCTGGAGGAGCCGTCTAAGGTGGAGGTCCTGCAAGAGCCCTTACTGGAGGCCTTGAAGATCTACTCCCGTAAACGCCGGCCCAGCATGCCCCTTATGTTCCCCAAGGTCCTCATGAAGATAACCGACCTGCGCAGCATCAGCGCCAAAGGTTAGAGGTCAACTCCCTATTGGCCATGACACTTACTTTGGCCTGAACTTACAAACTTCTTGGCTTGGCTTCATGACTGTTATAACCAGGTGTTATGGCATACTGTGATTTTACAACACCAGTGAACATCCAACCACATCCAAGGCTAATTTAAGGATGTAGAGTAAAGAGAAAAGTAGAAAATCGGGTGACCTGTGGAGGTCAGTGTGGGCAACAAGTATAGTCAGTGTAAAAACCCTTTCAGACATGCTGGGTGGAGGTGGGATAAATAGGGAAATGAAAGGAAATCTGCCTCTGATGGGAGTGATATGGTTAAGCGATATAGTTAAGAGACACTTCGAACACTCTATAAAGTGTCATTGACATTTTCCCTTCTAATTACACAGGAGCTGAGCGCGTGGTGACGTTGAAGATGGAGATCCCAGGTTCCATGCCTCCTCTTATCCAGGAGATGCTGGAGGAGATGGAGAACCTGCAGAAGCAGTCAGAGGAGGAGCAGAGAGCAGACAAGAACATCACACCCACACACACACACACACCATGTCCACACAGTACATAGACACTGGCCTGTTTGCTTGAAAACCTTACGAGAAAGAAAATATATACCTCCAATTGGATGTCCCGGAAAGGAAATGATGAGGATGGTCAAACGTGAACAATACCAGTGAAAACAGTGTATTCAGAGTTGAATATATATAAAGGGAATTGTAAATACAATCATGCTGCAGTACTTAGTTGTGATGTACATACAGAGAGAAAAAGAGAATACTCATAACTGGATGTGACTGGAGATATAACAGGACTAACCTGTGTGTTGGTCAGTATCATAAGGTGTCTAGAAGATGGTTTGAATACATACAGTGCATTGCAGTACTAGAGAGTAGCTTAACGTATTAACCTCACACAGAGCCTTTCTATACGGACGGGAGTGGGATTCGCGTGAATTGTGACTAGACATTCCATTGTGGTGCGACACAGGGGCAAGGGCATGACAATGCATTTTCAGAGGTCATTACTAGGTGTGTGTGTGTGGGTCACAAATGTACGAGAGATTTTAAAACAGGTTTCCTATTCTAAAGTAAGGGGCTTCACGTTTCCATTATTTCAAGTCTTGCATGATTGGCTAAGTGCTATTACTCTCACCATGGTAACATGTATTCTACATACCATTGTATGGTTATGTTTATCTCTATGGTGAACGACATGGTGCTTTTTTTGTGATATTGATTATGATCATATTTCAGATAGTTATTGGTCTATTAAAGTCTTGAAACTATATATACCCTGGGTGTGTCTGACTCATTTAAACAAAAACAAAAAAATATTTACACAATCTAGTGCTCCATACAAAGGTTGATACTGCCCCCCTGTGGTCTTTGTTGAGAATTACACTCATTGCCTCAGTGGAAAAACTACTGTATAAACACAATAATATGAAAGATTCAAGAGTGGCGCAACAGCTTCAGCGTGTAAATCAGCTAGAAAGATGTGTCGGCATCAAATAATTGTCTCTGGCCCCCTCCCAGATAGGAGGAGTGATAAGCTCTACAGCAGAGTATCACAACTTAATTGCTGATTGAAAACTTTTCTGCCCCTCCCAAAAGATAGCATTTGTAGATAATTGGCCCTCTTTCTGGGACTCACCCACAAACAGGACCAAGTCTGGCCTGTTGAGGAGTGACGGACTCCATCCTAGCTGGAGGGGTGCTCTCATCTTATCTACGAAATAGACAGGGCTCTAACTTCCCTAGCTCCACAATAGGATAGGGTGCAGGCCAGGCAGCAGGCTGTTAGCTAGCCTGCCAGCTTAGTGGAGTCTGCCACTAGCACAGTCAGTGTAGTCAGCTCAGCTATTCCCATTGAGACCATGTCTGTGCCTCGACCTAGGTTGGGCAAAACTAAACATGGCGGTGTTTGCCTTAGCAATCTCACTGGAATAAAGACCTCCTCCATTCCTGCCATTATTGAAAGAGATTGTGATACCTCACATCTCAAAATAGGGCTACTTAATGTTAGATCCCTCACTTCATAGGCAGTTATAGTCAATGAACTAATCACTGATCACAATCTTGATGTTATTGGCCTGACTGAAACATAGCTTAAACCGGATGAATTTACTGTGTTAAATGAGGCCTCCTCTCCTGGTTACACTAGTGACCATATCCCCCGCGCATCCCGCAAAGGCGGAGGTGTTGCTAACATTTATGATAGCAAATTTCTATTTACAACAACTAAAAAACAATGATTTCGTCTTTTGAGCTTCTAGTCATGAAATCTATGCAGCCTACTCAATCACTTTTTATAGCTACTGTTTACAGGCCTCCTGGGCCATATACAGCGTTCTTCACTGAGTTCCCTGAATTCCTATCGGACCTTGTAGTCATGGCAGATAATATTAACATTTTTGGTGACTTTAATACCCACTCCAAAAGGCTTTCGGAGCCATCATCGACTAAGTGGGTTTTGTCCAACATGTCTTCGGACCTACTCACTGCCACAGTCATACTCTGGACCTAGTTTTGTCCCGTGGAATCAATGTTGTGGATCTCAATGTTTTTCCTCATAATCGTGGACTATCGGACCACCATTTTATTACGTTTGAAATCGCAACAAATAATCTGCTCAGACCCCAACCAAGGATCATCAAAAGCCGTGCTATAAATTCTCTGACAACCCAAAGACTCCTAGATGCCCTTCCAGACTCCCTCCGCCTACCCAAGGACGTCAGAGTACAAAAATCAGTTAACCACCTAACTGAGGAACTCAATTTAACCTTGAGCAATACCATAGATGCAGTCGCACCCCTAAAAACAAAAAAACATTTGTGATAAGAAACTAGCTCCCTGGTATACAGAAAATATCCGAGCTCTGAAGCAAGCTTCCAGAAAATTGGAACGGAATTGGCGCTACACCAAACTGGAAGTCTTCCGACTAGCTTGGAAAGACAGTACCATGCAGTATCGAAGAGCCCTCACTGCTGCTCGATCATCCTATTTTTCCAACTTAATTGAGGAAAATAAGAACAATCCAAAATGTATTTTTGATACTGTCGCAAAGCTAACTAAAAAGCATCATTCCCTAAGAGAGGATGGCTTTCACTTCAGAGCTCCAAAGCTCAGTTGTCCCGAGTCTGCACAAGACCTAGGATCAAGGGAGACACATGTTTTTTTTTGTACTATATCTCTTGACACAATGATGAAAATAATCATGGCCTCTAAACCTTCAAGCTGCATACTGGACCCTATTCCAACTAAACTACTGAAAGAGCTGCTTCCTGTGCTTGAACATAATAAATATCCACCGGATGTGTACCAAACTCACTAAAAGTGGCAGTAAAAAGCCTCTCTTGATAAAGCCAAACATTGACCCAGAAAATATAAAAAACTAGCGGCCTATATCGAATCTCCCATTCCTCTCAATTTTTAAATTAAAAACTGCCTTTTTGAAGACAAACAATGTATACGAAACGCTTCAGTCTGGTTTTAGACCCCATCAAAGCACTGAGACTGCACTTGTGAAGGTTGTAATTGACCTTTTAATGGCGTTAGACCTAGGCTCTGCATCTGTCCTCGTGCTCCTAGACCTTAGTGCTGCTTTTGATACCATCGATCATCACATTCTTTTGGAGAAATTGGAAACCCAAATTGGTCTACACGGACAAGTTCTGGCCTGGTTTAGATCTTATCTGTCGGAAAGATATCAGTTTGCCTCTGTGGATGGTATGTCCTCTGACAAATCAAATGTAAATTTCGATGTTCCTCAAGGTTCCGTTTTAGGACCACTATTGTTTTCACAATATATTTGACCTCTTGGTGATGTCATTCGGAAACAGAATGTTAACTTTCACTGCGATGCGGATGACACACAGCTGTACATTTTGATGAAACATGGTGAAGCCCCAAAATTGCCCTCCCTGGAAGCCTGTGTTTCAGACATAAGGAAGTGGATGGCTGCAAATGTTCTACTTTTAATCTCGGACAAAACAGAGATGCTTGTTAAAAGGTCCCAAGAAACAAAGATATCTTCTGTTGAATCTGACAATTAATCCTGATGGTTGTACAGTCGTCTCAAATAAAACTGTGAAGGACCTCGGCGTTACTCTGGACCCTGATCTCTCTTTTGATGAACATATCACAACTGTTTGTAGGACAGCTTTTTTCCATCTACGTAACATTGCAAAAATCAGAAACTTTCTGTCCAAAAATGATGCAGAAAAATGTATCCATGCTTTTGTTACTTCTAGGTTAGACTACTGCAATGCTCTACTTTCCGGCTACCCGGATAAAGCACCAAATAAACTTCAGTTAGTGCTAAATACGGCTGCTAGAATCTTGACTAGAACCTTTTTTTTTAAATTATATTACTCCAGTGCTAGCCTCTACACTGGCTTCCTGTTAAGGCAAGGGCTGATTCAAGGTTTTACTGCTAACCTACAAAGCATTACATGGGCTTGCTCCTACCTATCTCTCCGATTTGGTCCTACCGTACATACCTACACATACGCTATGGTCACAAGATGCAGGCCTCCTTACTGTCCCTAGAATTTCTAAGCAAACAGCTGGAGGCAGGGCTTTCTCCTATAGAGCTCAATTTTTATGGAATGGGCTGCCTACCCATGTGAGAGACGCAGACTCGGTCTCAACCTTTAAGTCTTTAATGAAGACTCATCTCGTCAATAGGTCCTATGATTGAGTGTAGTCTGGCCCAGGAGTGTGAAGGTTAACGGAAAGGTTAGGTAGGAGCAACGAACCTCCCTTGCTGTCTCTGCCTGTCCTGTTCCCCTCTCTCCACTGGGATTCTCTGCCTCTAACCCTATTACAGGGGCTGAGTCACTGGCTTACTGGTGCTCTTCCATGCCGTCCCTCGTGCGTCACTTGAGTGGGTTGAGTGACTGACGTGATCTTCCTTTCCGGGTTGGCGCCCCCCCTTGGGTTGTGCAGTGGCGGAGATCTTTGCCGGCTATACTCGGCCTTGTCTCAGGATGGTAAGTTGGTGGTTGAAGATATTCCTCTAGTGGTGTGGGGGCTGTGCTTTGGCAAAGTGGGTGGGGTTATATCCTGCCTGTTTGGCCCTGTCCGGGGGTATCGTCGGATGGGGCCACAGTGTCTCCCGACCCCTCCTGTCTCATCTTCCAGTATTTATGCTGCAGTAGTTTGTGTCGAGGGGCTAGGGTCAGTCTGTTATATCTGGAGTATTTCTCCTGTCTTATCCGGTGTCCTGTGAGAATGCCTCAGGGCTACCTGGCCAGATGACTCCTTGCTGTCCCCAGTCCACCTGGTCGTGCTGCTGCTCCAGTTTTTACTGTTCTGCCTGCGGCTATGGAACCCTGACCTGTTCACCGGACGTGCTACCTGTCCCAGACCTGCTGTTTTCAACTCATTAGAGACAGCAGGAGCGGTAGAGATACTCTGAATGTTCAGCTATGAAAAGTCAACTGACATTTACTCCTGAGGTGCTGACTTGTTGCACCCTCGACAACCACTGTGATTATTATTATTTGACATTGCTGGTCATCTATGAACATTTGAACATCTTGGCCATGTTCTATTATAATCTCCACATGGCACAGCCAGAAGAGGAATGGCCACCCCTCATAGCCTGATTCCTCTCTAGGTTTCTTCCTTGGTTCTGACCTTTCTAGGGAGTTTTTCCTAGCCACCGTGCTTCTACACCTGCATTGCTTGCTGTTTGGGGTTTTAGGCTCGGTTTCTGTACAGCACTTTGTGACATCAGCAGATGTAAGAAGGGCTTTATAAATACATTTAATTGAATAATCTAAAGCCAGTCATACAAACAGAATTCTCCACAGCAATAGATTTATTTCCCATGTAATGGAAATACATGCAATAGTTTCTATTAACACACAGACCTGAGGACACGGATACCTGTCTGAAGAAAGTTAAACATAGGTAGAAAGTGCATCTCGCTTCACCTGAGATTTCCTCAAAGCATTGCTGTTTAGAAACAAATGAAAATGTACAATTAATAACATTTAACATAGAATATCATCTGGAAGTAGACTATTTAACTGTGCAAAAGTCCTCAACAACAACAACAACAAACAAGTCATTGTGTAGCGACATTAGGAACATGCCGTCTGATGCAGGTCAGACAATACCAGAGATAAAGCAGTAATATCCCTATCCTGAGTCTACTTAGAGTTAAAGAAAGTGTAACCTGAGAGATAGAGAGATCACAAAATAACCACACAAACCTCACACAACACTGAGAAAGACCCTAGAATCTGTATAGATTTGTACATATGATCAATGCATGAGTACATTAGCTCAGTGCAAACTCAAAGAGGAAAAACTCCAAGTGACCATACAGCTTCAATTTCATAGGCCATAAATAGTCTAATATACATATGTGTTGAAGACGTATGACTGCTTTCTTTGACCCGAAATTAGTACTCTGACCCTATTTGTCTGTTTGAGCCTGTCGTGAAACACTTCCCCTTTATGCAGACTGTGTATCATTGATCTACTTCCTTCTCAAGGTTATCAGCCTCTCAAAGAAATGTAGTGCTAGCCCATTTCGACAGTGTGACTGGAAAACACTAGCATGCCAATGAAGAAATGATTTATAAGGATGATGGTCACTTGTTTGTCCCTGTTGCACCCTGGTCAATCCTCATTGCGTTGTAGTATCCATTCTCCTCCAGAACCTCCTCTATAATGGCCTGAAATGAAAGATCACTTATAGCATTCATATTTCCTAACCAGATTCAGAGTTTCAGCCAGACATAGACATCCACATGTCCATAAATATGTCAACTACAACAGGCTATCCTATTGTATTTATTTCTATACAATAAAACAAACTGATATTAACCTGCATCTGCTCATAGCTGATTCCCTCCTTGAGATCACCATTTTCCATATCACCTGTAGCACAAAGTTACATTTTAGGCTTCTAAACACCTAGACAAGGGTTATAGCAACCCCCATGGGAGACAACATGAGAACACAACACTCATCACGTAGCTTTGGTTCTTGGCTCAGTATTCTGTTAGGTTGCTACGTGTTACGCCCTGACCATAGAGAGCTTTTTATTCTCTATGTTGGTTAGGTCGGGGTGTGACTAGGGTGGGTCATCTAGGTGATTATATTTCTATGTTGGCCTGGTCTGGTTCCCAATCAGAGGCAGCTGTTTATCGTTGTCTCTGATTGGGGATCATATTTAGGCAGCCATTTCCCCTCCCTTTGTGGAATCTTGACTATGTATAATTGCCTGTGAGCACTGTTGTAGCTTCACGATTTATTGTTTTCCTTGAGTTTCTCTTCAAAATAAAAAGGATTGAACCATACCACGCTGCATCTTGGTCCACTCATTATAATGATCGTGACACTACGTTAACCAGTATGCACTAGCACTGAGGTTAGGGTACCTTGCTTTCAGGGTTGGGGAGTAATGGATTACATGTAAGGGATAAAGTAACTAATCCGTTACCAGCAAAAATATTGTAATCAGATTACAGATACTTTGGAAAAACTAGATAATTACTTCAAGGATTACTTTTAAATTCAGAAAGGATGTTTGTGAGAAAAAAAATCTTTGACACTTCTCTGTTTTCTCAATGACGTTCAAATCAGCATTGAAAAAAGGTGCAAGTTTAAGTTTGTTCCACCTGAGCGAGTCTGACCACAACTCAGAGACCACTATGATGACACACCAAATGTGTTTGATGGATCGCAGGAATAAGCTTTTGTAGGTTACAGTCCAAGCTATGTCTTCAAATGGTGCGACTGCTGTCGGCATCCAAAGATTATCCAACTTGAATAAACGCTTGGAGGTAAGGATGACAGTAGTTGTGTCGTCTACGTGGATACGGATATCACTTACTATTGTTATCTACATAGCGCATTGATGTGAATCACACTGCTGCTCTCTCATTTAGCTATTTGCGCCGTACGGAATGTGGTTGTTGTGGATGGCTGTTCACAAACCTAAATGTGTATTTGAACCCAATAATATTTGAATTTAGGAAGATGCCCATCATTCATTATTTTTGAAACCAGTGGACAGCCAGTGAAAAAACGTATAAATGCCTCATGAGCTTAGTTCAACTGTCACACTCCATGAGAACCCAAAATATAAGCTTGTTTTACTCCAATGTTTATAAACAAACACTGTATAGCCTCATAACATGGTTAAAATGTTGATATCATGGATGGTCAGTCCTTGCATCCATAGCTCTGTCTATTAATCTGAGAGTGGTTACATTTCTCCAGGCCCATCCCTCAGCTTTTGTTACCAAAAGAGGCGGGGCGACCGTTTTGTTATTGTTTCATCTGTGGATTTAAGCAGCTGCATATTATCAAGATATCAAAGTGTCACCAACAAAAAGGTAAACAATGGGCCTATAGCAAATGTAGCATATGGCATTCCTTTTTCACATGTAAATAGCACTTTTCAGTAGTGCTCAAAGCATGCCATTCCATGAGAGCAGAATGTATTTTTCAACTCGAATCAATGAGCCCAATCAGTCCTCCATGATAACAATCATAAATCATAAACAACAGAGTAGGGCTGGCTAATAAGTCGTTCGTTTTGGGGTCATGTCCAGGTAAAACAATTTGGCTAATCTATACTTCCACATTTCCATGTCCTATTTTTGAAGATCCAGGGTGTAAAACATTCATTGGAATGACTGGAATTCTGATAGACTTTGGTTTTTAATGTAAAGATATAATTTAATGGTATTATTATATGTACTAGAAAGCGATGGGTTAGAAGAAGCCTACATAACCAACCCATAAAGGAAAATGTAACATCCATATATGGCCAGCTATGTAAACTTTAACATTGATTTATCCTGCAATAGACGTTGTTCAATTGGTAACATACATTTTTGCCTTCTTCTAATGCCTCTTAAGGGGAAAGTAATCTAAAAGTAACCGGATGTAATCAGATTACGTTACCGATTACAATTTGGGACAGGTAACTAGTAACTGTAACGGATTACATTTAGAAAGTAACCTACCCAACCCTGCTTGCTTGGCAGCACCTAGATGGTCTCCTCCAAAAGACTGGACCAGAGACCACCAGTCTGAGCTGGCAGAGCCTGACTCCATTAGCTCTGGAGACCCCTGAAGCAGCTGGAAACAAAATGGAGATCAACACATACGGGTTTGACCTGTTAGATGAACTAGACTGGTATATAGGCTTACAATGCCACGCTGACTATCGCAGCGCAAATCCATAGTTGAGGCAGACCGCTCTAACGTTGCTGTAAGTTCCTGGTGTCTTGTACTTACCTTGTTAAGTTCCACCTTGAGATTGTAGGGACTGCTTTCGTAGTGGAACAGGGACTTTTTGAATCTCTCAATCGCCCGCCGTTTCACACTGTGCTGAAGAGCTGGGGGAAGCTGAACATAAATTGGTCAAAAACAGTACGATTTTAAATATAATGGCTCAAATGTCTAGACATACTGTATACACCAACCAACTGGTACATAGCTCTCATTACTATTATCGGAACTCTAAATCAAATAAAAATCTAAAGTACATATACACTTACCTGAGTGATGTAAATGATCTTATGCAGTTGTACCAGGAGTCTTTGGACGGGATCATCGATCTGCCGAACCTTCCTCTGAGACACACAGATTCCTGCTGACACTATGAAACCCACATGTTTATCAGTTGAGTTGAACCCACTTAACCAAAGTTGAAGGAGGAAAGAAGAACATCCTTCAAAATGACCCAATTTACCTGGTCGAGGTTTTGGCTTCGGAACAGCAAACTCACCACTGAGGAAAACAGGATGGTTATTTTAATCACTTGACTGACAAACTGTTGTCATGACACAAACAGTATAGGCACTCTTCAGATGAAATGATGATATGGGTAACATTCAACAACATATAATATATCAGAGTATGATCGTATATAGACTCACCCAGCTAAGTTTGCTTCATCTACCACAGAAGCACTGACACTACTCTTTATCGGCCCTTTAACAATAAAAAAAACATAAATTGATTTCAATCCAAACATGACACTTGAAAATACTCCTAGTAATTGAATGATCTAAATTCAAGTGAGCATTTTGAATTCAAGTGCTCACCAGCGTCTTTATACCCCGAGACAGTGGAGATGTTGGTATGAGAGGGATCTAGATCTTTATCTGAGCCATTATCTATATAAACACATAGATCATAATCAAGATGGTAGCAAATGTTATGAGAAACATGAATTATGGCCATATAATCCAAGAAAGATTTACCTTGGCTGGGTATTTTTTTGCTTTGATTTGAGCTGTGGCCTAAAGAGAAATATGGTACCATGGACTCATCAGAGTCAGTCCTAGTACTGGTTTTCTCCTGGTCTTTAGAGGAGTGGCAGCAGCTGACCCTGCCCCGATGGCTCTCCAGGAAGTACTTCTGTGCTCGCTTCCTGTCTCGCTCTGCCCTCCTCTCCAAAGCATTCTGAGAAGTATTCAAACTGTCCATGAACCTCATCATGATGTCAGAGATCTTGGAGCTGACTTCCACAATGTCTGGACGCAAGTCTGCGTCGGTTGTCAGGCAGCTGAGGGGTATTATGGGAGTTATTTAGGTAGTAATCAGATAATGTAGCATCTTATCAAGCATTGTCCATCATTGATTTGTTTGATACAATGGGAGCTCTTTGCTATCCACATCAAAGATCTTTAAGGGAAACATAAATGAATTAACTTCATCATATTTGAATACTTTTATACTATATTTATACTTACCATTTAATCATGTCTGTGACTCTCTCTGAGAAAATGCCTTCCTCCACTGGTTCATAGACTGCCTCCACAATCTACTAACACAAACCACAGTTTAGCAACAATAGCCCTAGATACATAGAGAACCTATGTGAGTAGTGTGTGTGCATATGTGCGTTTGCATGTTACCTTGGTGGCGAGGGAGAGCATGTTGCTGCTGTAGAATGGGGGCCTCAGTGTGGCCATCTGGTAGAGGATACATCCGCTAGCCCAGACATCAGCCTTCTCCCCATATGGCTCACTCTTCACTATCTCTGGACTGTACACACACACACACACACACACACACACGCGCAAAATGGCAGTTGTAGAGATCATTCAAATGATATTGGAGTGTCAGTAATGAAGCTTGATAAAGGCAGTCGTACCTTAAGAGACGACCTACTTCATCAACAGGACAGATCTACCTGAAATCTCCCCTGAGTATGAGTAACAACTATACACATAACTCACCAGGAGTACAGTATGGTCCCAACCACTGATGTTAGCTTGCTGTTCTCCTGTTTCTGTTTAGCCAGCCCAAAGTCAGCTGAAATGGATTCAGGTCAAATGTTTTACCGACACGTATACCCTCAGGCATAAGGACATGATGTATGTAAAACGAATGGTAAGTGGTTTGCGGAAGGATTGGACTCATTCATATTTACGTGTGACTCTGGTTTTAGTAGAAGATGCCATGAGGAGAGAGAAATAGAGCATGAAAAGGACAACTGTGATTGACTGACTGATAGTGACTTTGTCCCTCTCTCCAAGCATGACGTTATTAGGAGTGAGGTCTCGGTGGACAATCCTCTTCTCCTTGTGCAGGTACCTTAAAGCCAGACACATCTGAGGAATTTCATCGGGAGAAAAAAAACCCAGGGATATGCATTCTTTAGTAAACAACATCATAGCATTGAACGATTCATTCATTCATTCATAGCAATTATCCAAGAGAGAATTCACGGTTACAGTAGCTTTGTTGTCAGTGCAAAGCAATGGAGGCCGATACTTACCTGGATGAATATGTTCCAAAGTCTCTCCTCTGTGAATTGCTGCTCCTTCTCTTTCAGAGAGTTGAAATGGTCCCAGAGGGGAACACCTTCTATCAACTCCATGACAATATATAGCCTGTCACCTGAAACAGTGTTCATAGCCATTTAAAAAGCTGATATCTTAATAATGTTAACTCAATGCTTTGTGTGATGTATTGTTGTCTCTACCTTCTTGCCCTTTGGGCTGTTGTCCGTGCCCAATAATGTTTGTACCATGTTTTGTTCTGCTACCATGCTGTGTTGTCATGTGTTGCTGCCTTGCTATGTTGTCGTCTTAGGTCTCTCTTTATGTAGTGTTGTCTCTCTTGTTGTGATGTGTGTTTTGTCCTATATTTATATTGTATTTATTTTCATTTTTAATCCCAGGCCACCGTCCCCGCAGGAGGCCTTTTGCCTTTTGGTAGGCCGTCATTGTAAATAAGAATTTGTTCTTAACTGACTTGCCTAGTTAAATAAATGTTAAATAAAAAAATACAGAAATTTAAAAAAATAGTGGTGTGTGTCTGATACTTACCTTTCAAGAATGTCTTGTAATATTTCACAACATTTGGATGGGTCATCTTCAGGGAACAGAGAAAAAAAAGCATGAGTGCTCATCATTCAAAAAGAGGTACTGACTGGTGTGTTGTGGGTAATATTGTATATAACCACATGGTAGAATATCAACAAACAAAAGCAACGTGTGAGACATGAACTACTGTATCTGGCCGATAGTAAACCAATGCTAACCTGTTCCTTAATGATGGTGAGCTCAGACACTATCTTCTCCACGTTGCTGTCTCTGGACTTCTTATCTTTACCGAAGGCAGGGTTGTGGAGGTTCACTTCCTTCAGAGCCAGAAGCATCTGACCACTCTGTTTCCTCACCTCTCAGCACAACCGCACACAACAATCAAAACCAAACAGGTAGAAAATACACCAGAAAGAATGTTAAAGACAAGTGTGGAGTGATATTAGTGCCAAAATACACTTCGGATTCAATTTCTTTTGGCACTAAAACCACTCCATAGTCATGCCAAATGGTACAAATTCAAACATGTAGAGGTAGCAAAATTCTAGTGATCATGAGTCCTTGAAATCAAAGCACAATCAGACATGCCACATCAATCACAACCACATTGTAACCACATTGTAATTGTCATGTGTCCACTCATACAGGCACATTAAGGTTGGCACTGATGAATGGCTCAGTGGGAGACTCTACCTTGAACACACTGCCGAATGCCCCAGTGCCTAGATGGTCCAGTATGGAGTAGCCATTGATCACTCTCAGAGGAGGGCGGTTCTGGTCGACAGTCTCAATATTCTCCCTCAGGCTGTCCAATTCCTCCTGCTAAATGTAAGCCAACACGCCAGTAAACAATCCTCACAGAGTGGAGTAGAGTAGTAATGACGGCAGAGAATAGTTCATGAAAATAGTAAATGAATCATTATTCTGATTATACGGGGCTTTACATTACAATCTAAAAGGAGACAGGACAGGGCAAATGAACGTACAGGTAACTGCCAAAATAATGGAAACACTTGAGTAAATGAGGGATAAAAAGTATATTGAAAGCAGGTGCTTCCACAATAGAGTTCCAGACACTTGTAGAATCTATGCCAAGATGCATTGAAGCTGTTTTGGCTCCTGGTGGCCCAACATCCTTTTAAGACACTATATGTTGGTGTTTCCTTTATTTTGGCAGTGGCATATGTTACGTGTAGATGTTTTTACAGTATAGCAGTTTTCTCACAGTGTAGAGAGAAACTTTTGCTTGAAGTGCTTCATAGACAGTGATGTCTCTCACATAATGTCCAACATCAATGAACATCTCAAATAAATCTGTAGGAAAGAGCCTGAAACACGTATTTTTTTAAAGTACATTTTCTGAAAGAAAAAAAGATGTACATTGACTTTAAGAAACAATGTCTTATGTCATCACCTTTTAAATAGATGTCGGTTACATTCCATGCTGAAGAGGAAACGTAGGGTCCGAAATGCATAGCACTGTCAACATCAACAATAACATAATGACTGTCATTGTAGTATAAGGACAAACATGACATGATAATTGTAATTACACCATTATGTAATGTGTAATACCTGTAGGGATATTGCTTTTGGTCCATTGCGAAAGCTTTGTGGCAGAATCAATTTCGCAATTACATAGACCCCATTCTCCTGACGAAGCAAAGAGAATGCATTTCAAAAATGCCCTTTCCACTAACACAATTCTGAATCAATATCATAGTCCTATATATTGCCCAGTTCATTGATCGTTCTAATGTAAGCCAACACTCTGTTTCTGTTTGTGGCTAGGCGCCCTTACCTGAACCACCTGATGTGCAGTGGTGTCATCCAAAACGAGCTCAGTCAGAGCCGCACAGCATGCTTCAATAAAGACAGACATTTACACAAGATCATGTTAGGGTTAGTAGTCTAAATATCCAACATGTCCAGTGTATATTCCTACCTGACTGTAGAGACATGGTGTCGTCCACATCCTCCTGTGGACTGAGCTCCTCACTGACGTGCTGTCTCTGGATGCGTCCCGCTGCATTGGCGCTGCAGAGGGCCTCGATAGAGGAGCGGTCCGAAACGTACGCCCGCTCACTGGAACAGACAGCATACAGTACATTACGGAACCCTACGGGTCTGGGTTGCATACCACTTTCTCATCATCTGAATTTCCTCATGGTCATAATAATCACTAACCATTGTTTCAACCACTGTCTTTGACCCACTAAACTCTCGAGTAACTCTTGACAATACTATATTAGCTTAACCAGAGGTTGCATACCATTTTCCCATAATCACAATTTTCTTAAGGTCATAATATGCACTAACCTAGGTCTCACCCAATATACTGCATTTGACCCAGTGAACTCCTGAGTAGTCTATGCTCTCCATGAACTTGTATGATACTTCTTTAGTCTATCCAGGTAGCCTCTCACCTGTCGAGGATGTGAAGCAGCTGTTGCACCCCTCCCCAGGTGCGTATTTCAGCGCTGGTGTCTGGCTCCTCACACAGCTGGACCAGGACCCACACTACGCTCCACAGCAGCTTCAGGTGCTCCCCGTGCAGCAGGCTGAGCAGCACTGGCAGGCCCTCGCACTCCCTCACCTGCTCCCGCACCTGCCGCACCGGGGAAAGCAGCCGCAGCAACTCTGCACTCATCCTGAAAGGGACACAAAGAAAAATGGATACGCAAAACACATATCAAAGCAAGACATTGGAAGATGCATGTTATTGCCAGTGATATAGTCATGCTGTTGATGGGGGGTGTAAGGCAAACTGTTATTTTGAGGCAACTTTGTTGTGCAAAGATGAACGCATAGAGTGTGACTGACTAGGGAGGTAGGTACTGTACCTTTTGGACAGTAAGTCATAATCTTGTAGTATAACAAGAAGATTCTCCACGATTGACAACTCTCCTATCTTCTTCTTGCATTCTGAACTAGGGGATAGATCAAGTTATGTATTTAAGTGTTAGCTACAGTGTATACTTTTACTAAAGGTATGCATGATGTCCCAAGGTCCCTTTATTAGAGCAGTTACCTCTCAGCCAATGAGGTGAGTGCTAGGAGGGCACCTAGTAATACACTGCTGTCACGTGTTGATAGGAGCTTTACCAGGGTCTGAGCATGAGCATGAAATCTTACATCATTATATGCTCATTAGTTACTACTTTCCAAGACAGAAAAAAACAAAAACCTATCCACAAGTAATGGGGAACAGACATTGGACTAACAGTCAGTTAGGAGTACAGTTCTTAATTTAACACAATCCTACAGTACATTGTATGAGGCAGTGACATTTGTACAATTGTTTACCTTATGAGCGCCACTCTCAATAACCCACTGCCTTTGGTCCTCCACTGCAGACAGTTTCTGAAGCATATCTATTCGGGAATGAAGAGACAAGGGACAATAAGGAAGGACGTCGAGGGAAATACAGGCTACTTTTTGGGGGGATTTGATAACTCACACGTCATGGTGACCAACTTCTCCATGGCAAATGTCTGCTCTCCACACCCCAGATAACTGCTGCACACCAACTCCATGTACTAAAGAGGGAGGGAAAGGGATAGAAAGTGACAGCTATAAAAAGCAACACAGGACTGTCAGACTAGAAGGTTTTTTAAATAGATTTAAAGTACATTTACCCTTGCGAGAAGATCAACACCATGGAGTTGATGAAAAACTCTCTGAAAAGACAGGGTATGACGAGAATTAAAAAGATACCTGAAATCAGAGTGTTGAATTGTCCTGCTTGCTTGTCAGGTTTTTGTCAACAAATCAAAAGAGAAAGGCAGCACGAGTCATATCTATTTTACATCATACGAAGTTGAAGGAAGAAAAGGCCCATCATTCGTTTTACCTGATAAAGTGGTTCTCTTACGAGCAATCGTAGACAGATGAGTACTCTAAGGACAGACTCAGGTGGTGCATGGTCGACCCAGTCACTACAAAGGAAGTACACACACAACTGAGCAACTTTCAAGACCTTCATCAGCTGCACAAAAATTGTTTATACCACATGAGACTACCTGCACAGTCTGTTCTTGACCAAAGAGGTAAGGATCTCCAAAAAAAGCTTATGTTGAGGATGACTGTTGAAACAATGTTGATTTCTGTATGTTGCACTGTTAGACGGAAAGATGTGAAAGAAAAGTTAATTATGTGATCAATCATATTCAAGGGATCCTAAATGAATTATTTAGGGATATACCTGAATTTCTCCAGCTCATGATCTTCAGAGGTTATGTGAATCTGACTCCTATTGTTGCTGGCAGTATTTAGCTGGAGAATGGTCTGGGATCTTCCTCCACTGTTGCGGACCTTACATGACTGACTCAATACTGCCACCTGGAATGTCAGGCAGACAAACCTGATCACATCATACTGTACAGTCATGGCCAAAAGTTTTGAGAATGGCACAAATATGAATTTTCACAAAGTCTGCTGCCTCAGTTTGTATGATGGCAATTTGCATATACTCCAGAATGTTATGAAGAGTGATCAGATGAATTGCAAAGTCCGTCTTTGCAATGCAAATGAACTGAATCCCCAAAAAAACATTTCCACTATATTTCAGCCCTGCCACAAAAGGACCAGCTGACATCACGTCAGTGATTCTCTCGTTAACACAGGTGTGAGTGTTGACAAGTACAAGGCTGGAGATCACTCTGTCATGCTGATTGAGTTCGAATAACATACTGGAAGCTTCAAAAGGCGGGTGGTGCTTGGAATCATTGTTCTTCCTCTGTCAAACATGGTTACCTGCAAGGAAACACGTGCCGTCATCATTGCTTTGCACAAAAAGGGCTTCACAGGCAAGAATATTTCTGCCAGTAAGATTGCACCTAAATCAACCATTTATCGGCTCATTAATAAGAAGTTCAAGGAGAGAGGTTCAATTGTTGTGAAGAAGGCTTCAAGGCACCCAAAAAAGTCCAGCAAGCGCCAGGACCGTCTCCTAAAGTTGATTCAGCTGTGGGATCGGGGCACCATCAGTACAGCTTGCTCAGGAATGGCAGCAGGCAGGTGTGAGTGCATCTGCACGCACAGTGAGGCAAAAACTTTTGGAGGATGGCCTGGTGTCAAGAAGGGCAGCAAAGAAGCCACTTCTCTCCAGGAAAAACATCAGGGACAGACTGATATACTGCAAAAGGTACAGGGATTGGACTGCTGAGGACTGGGGTAAAGTCATTTTCACTGATGAATACCCTTTCCGATTGTTTGGGGCATCCGGAAAAAAGCTTGTCCGGAGAAGACAAGGTGAGCACTACCATCAGTCCTGTGTCATGCCAACAGTAAAGCATCCTGAAACCATTAATGTGTGGGGTTGCTTCTCAGCCAAGGGAGTGGGCTTGCTCACAATTTTTCCTAAGAACACCACCACGAATAAAGAATGGTACCAACACATCTGCCGAGAGCAACTTCTCCCAACCATCCACGAACAGTTTGTGACAAACAATGCCTTTTCCAGCATGATGGAGCACCTTGCCATAAGGCAAAAGTTATAACTAAGTGGCTCGGGGAACAAAACATCGATATTTTGGGTCCATGGCCAGGAAACTCTGCAGACCTTAATCCCATTGAGAACTTGTGGTCAATCCTCAAGAGGCGGGTGGACAAACAAAAACCCACAAATTCTGACAAACTCCAAGCATTGATTATGCAAGAAGGGGCTGCCATCAGTCAGGATGTGGCCTAGAAGTTCATTGACAGCATGCCAGGGTGGATTGCAGAGGTCTTGAAAAAGAAGTGTCAACACTGCAAATATTGACTCTATCAACTTCATGTGATTGTCAATAAAAGCCTTTGACACTTATGAAATGCTTGTAATTATACTTCAATATTCCATATTAACATCTGACAAAAATATCTAAAGACACTGAGGGAGCAGACTTTGTGAAAATTATTATTTGTGTCATTCTCAAAACTTTTGGCCACGACTGTACAACACAAAATAGAGGGTTCGACATTCAGCTGAATTGACATGTCCTTACCTGGTGTCTGTGAGCATTAGTTTCAAGCAGGGACAGTAGTTTCCTGAGATCATGTGATTCTCTAAAAATGTTACATTTTGGTCAATCCTTTTATTCCAGTCAAAACAGGACATCAGTTATGTGCAAATATTTTAGTTGAAAATGTCCCAAAAAATACTAGGCCTATTTTGACATTATGTATGTGCAGTATCTGAATTGACTGAAACTACTTCTATACAACTTACTTGTTGTCTGGTCCCTTTAACTTCTGGGGTAGTTTGTCTGCTCTTCTCACCTTTTTAACTGGGTTGGGCATTATATAAATTCCCTTCTGCTTCCATGGGTCATACCTGAGGTACAACTTCCGATAATTGACACAATATAACAATGCATTCAATATCATGGCATTTGGTACATTGTAACGGCTCTCAATATACAAAGAAACATAGTCTGTTTTAGAAACATTAGCCTAGCGGTAGCTAGTAACACTGAACAACAACAGGTGCGACATAATCGTTCAGGAATAATGCAGCCATCCACTACAAGGGAACACAAAACAAAGGACAAACATGTTTCCTTTGAGCCACTGAGCAGTCCCTTACCCTCCTCCACCATGGCAAATATGTAGGATACACCTGTTATTTTATTATTCTTTTTCAAGCTTGTTTTCTCCTTCAAGGTTGCAGTTTATTAATGGGCATATTATTGGAAAGTTTGTGCCCGAATTGGAAAAGGACATACTGAAATTGATGATAGTTTTAACCAATAGGTGGAAGCAGCATTATTATGTGGTAGTTTCTATGGATACAACTGACGCCTTTTCGCATTCCGTCACCAGATAATTTTGTTTTTGGAATGTTATTGTTTGTTGTTCCCGTTATTATAGCTCAGTGGTTGTTGCAGTTTCACCAAGTGCATAAATAAACACATTAATACTAAATAACTGTAAATTAACAAGTAGGTTTATAACTCTTATTTTGATTCATATTTATTTTCATACACTACTAACCTGTGTGCATCTATCTATATATGCTAAATAAACTTCCGATTTGGAAAGTTAAGTAGATGCACAGTTTCTGTCAGGTTTCTGTTGATGGAAAATAATCCAGATGAAAACAGATGATCTACATTTTTGAAAAATGTAACACTGTTGTCGCGATAGCATGTGGATAACTCAGGCAATGAACAAACTACCGCGAGATGTTTGGTCCTTAATTTTTGCTATTCATAATCGCAGTACGCATTGTATCTGGCGTACTCTCCGTTGTTCAGGTGTGACATTACGTCGGCCACAGTACGTAGGTATGCGCTAGTGAGAAGGGGAATGTCGGGTTGTGAATGATCGGTTTCTGAGCGGCAGCAAAACGTCAACATTATGGGTGAGCCTACTTACTGTATAAAAAATGTCCGAAAACTGCTTTGGAAATTACATCTATAGCTTGTTGTATCAGAATGGCTATTTTAAAGTAATGGTTGTTCGTGGCTTTCTAGTTGTCTGAGTAACCAACGCCCAGTCGCCCCCCACCAGTTGTTGGATGAGTTGCTAGCAGGTTAGCATTAGCTTAGGCATTTCCTGTGTAGTTATTTTGTCCCTCATCGCGAATTGCTTGCGCCAATTGTATCTACCTAGTGGTTCTTTCCAAAAGCTAATGTTTTATGTTATGTATCTGGTGTTTGTTAAGCAAACTCAATCGAGGTAACGCTAGCTAGCTTTTTTTATTTATTGTGGCGATAACGTCATGTTCACCACCTAACGTTAGCCAGCTGGCTTGCTAGCCTACGATTCAGAAAATGCTAACGCCAAATCCTTACCCTTAAATTAAATGACTGTCCCAGTATTCACCGAGCAAGCCATTGTTTATTGTTAGCTAGCAAAACAATAATGTCAAGCAATGTATTTACTTCCAGCTATTTCAAACACTTGATTTGCCCATGAGTGTTACACTGAAAAAGTAGATTAAAGTGTGTGTGTGTGTGACACCATATAGTGTAGAAAACAGCAAACCAGAGTATGCTCTGATAATCTGAGGGAAGGGGACAGATGAGGATAAACACTCGATCAAGCCAACACAGCTAGATTCTCAGACCTTGGATAGATCTAAGGACGAGTCAAGTCTGAAGATGGGTATCTTTGGGTGTCTCCCTTTTCATATTGGTTTGGGGGGTAGGACCGAGTGAAAGTGAGCCAGGTTTTTTTTTAAATTAAAGAATGCCTATTAAATTGCGATGAAGATGCACTCATGACTGCATGAGAAAAATGTGTACTCCTCTCACCACTTCCTTCAGTTGACCCGCTAACTGAAACGGAAACCACACTAGCTAGCATAATCGTGAAGAAGGATTTGAATCAGTTGCCAGAAACATTTTCCATGTAAAAAAGCAGTAGGTGCTGGTGGGAGGACGGTCCCATTGTGATGGCTGGAATGGAATATATGGAACAGTATCAAACACATGGAAGCCAGGTTTGATGCCGTTTCTTTCATTATATCCATTACAATGAGCCCGTCCTCCTATAGCTCCTCCCACCAGCCTCCACTGGTGTACAGATAGTGATCTCACTTATACCATGCATGGACATAAAGAAGACTTACAGTTTGAATGGTAATTTCGCACAGACATAGGCTTTCAATTGAAAACATTTGAACAACAGTCCAAGGCTAAGGGCATCACAGAGATTGGACTCTGTTATACCCCATAGAAAAGCCAACAACAGTGAATAACATTGTACCATACTATCCAACTCTGTGATGTTATGCTTGCTAGCCTAAACACACATTATTTATCCCCAGGCTTTACAGTTTGTGAAATTGATTCTGAAAACAGAATTCTTTGTTAGGATTATTGCTGATATTGATTGTTGTCGCCTGTGTTCTCTCCTCTGGCTCTTACCTCACTTTGGACCACATCGCATGATTATCTCCATAAAACAGCTGTAAGTATGGATGGATTGGAAAGTTAGGCCAATGTTTATTTGCCTGCTTATCAGAATTACTTTCCCCTAATTTTGAAGTAACCTTGGCCTGTTACATAACATTGCAAAAGCTGTGGTGTTGATGTTGTGCTCGTATGTTACTTTCCAGCAACAAAAGAATCTGGAGGGGTATGTGGGCTTTGCTAGCCTTCCCAACCAAGTGTACAGAAAGTCGGTGAAGAGAGGCTTTGAATTCACCCTGATGGTTGTTGGTAAGAAAATGCTATTCATATATTGAGGTCATGGTTCAACCGAGTCATGTTTTCAGTCATTTCAGTTTTAACAATACAGTTGACCAGTAAAAGCTCTGTATAGTAAGTTTACATTTTGAGAAAGGAATAGTTATGTGCAAGCAAAGTGCATGTGTGTGGTTTTAACCTCCTCTCAGTCGGGGGAGGGAAGATAACCTCTCTCGTTTACTTTTTTTCACATCTGCCTGCCTTTTTAAAATAGCATTGTTTTTGATTGGATTTTTTTTTAAACTGCGCAGTATTATCAAAAATACAAGAGTGCCATTGAAGTACTTGGATGCGGTCATTGAACTTGGCCAGGACCTTCATTTGCTAATCAGTCACTGTTTGGAGGGAAAATGTTTCTTTGGGTCAAACCATTTCCTGTGGTCGGCATAGCAGGAGTTCTCCCTCACTGCTAAGAATAGTTCATCTCGCATTTCATCTGAACAGCAGCCTCTTTCTGAGCCAGTCATGGGTTTATCATTGATCAGTTTAAGAAGTCAGGCTACACTGGTCATTCTACACTGGTCATTCTATCTAAACATGTCTGCCTTGCCAGGCACTCGCATGCAATATGGTTCCTCTTAAACAAGTCACCATGATTTACCCTGCTGTATAAAATGTCCTTTAAGGCAGTGTGTTGGATGGTGCCTAAGTTGGGGCCCAGAAATGCCTTGAAGATTTCACCAGCCTGATTGGTGCAATAATAATAATACGGTTTTTAAAGTCCTATTTCTGTGAATGCAAACGCAGCACAAACGATGCATATTTTGCTCATGTGAAGCAGGCTAGTTTATATAAATACACCAGTGTTTTCCATGTAACAGGACAGGTTGGCGTGCTGCGCTCAGCGAGGCAAAGTGCGCTGTGCCAGTCACCGCCGATAACGCTAGCCCTTTCTCACACTACTAGTGACCTAAGCCAGCAGGGACATGTGGGCTCAAATCTCCTCAGGACTGGGTAGAGGAGCTAGCTCTGCCTACTGCCGAGGCAGTGTGTATGTAACCGTGTACGAGACTGATATTGCTGAATTAGTCAAACTATCAACTATTTTTCTTTTTTTGCTGAGGATTTTGTATCCATTTTTGTACATTTTTAATACAAAATCTACAGCAAAAAGGAAATGGTTGCTAGTTTGCTAATTCAGCAAAATCAGTCTCGTACACGGTTACATACACACTGCCTCGGCAGTAGGCAGAGCTAGCTCCTCTACCCAGTCCTGAGGAGATTTGAGCCCACATGTCCCTGCTGGCTTAGGTCACAGGTAGTGTGAGAAAGGACTAGTGTTATCGGCGGTGACTGGCACAGTGCACTATGCCTCGCTGAGTGCAGCACGCCAACCTGTCCTGTTACATGGAAAACACTGGCGTGTTGATATAAACTAGCCATCCATATTCATAGGAGTATGATGATGGGCATTGAAATGCACATAGTCAAGTGCAATCACTCAACACAGAAACGGTAGCTCTCAACTCTCAATACTGTAGCCTGTAAACAGCAGCCCGTTGACGATCGAGGTCAGTGCCAGTGGTAATTTCCACTGCCCTAATGATTTCATTCCCCAGGAGCATGGATACCAGGCACACAATGGCTAGCCACGCTAGAGAAATGGGACCACACAGCCGGCATAATAAGAGGCATTCTCTAGCCACGTTCAGACCAGGAGCTGTTGTCCTAGCCCTTTACACAATCATTAGATGGATGGTCGTCTTGGACAAATGTCAATGGCCCTCAATCAAAGACATGACCTTTGATGGGATTTATTGGCTGGGCTTTATTAGAATCTTCTACAGTACCATGGGATGCCTCTAAAGCTGCATGAATGGCTATCAAGCAAGAACAACATTCAAAGACATTATAAATAGCTAACCATACATGTTGAAAGCAAGTATATCCCACTGTGTGATAGCCATTCATGAAGCATATATATTACTGTGCACACTAGGCCAATATGTTGATTTGAATTGCATTGACTCACTCATTTAAAATGACAATGATCCTAATGTAGCAACACTGTCATTAGGCTATATGAGCCATGCTTAAATTTATAAATGAAAAAATAGATTCATTTTTATTGCAACAGTTTTTGTTTTCTTCTAGGTGAATCAGGATTGGGCAAGTCCACGTTGATCAACTCTCTGTTCCTAACAGACTTGTACTCTTCAGAATACCCTGGGCCTTCACACAGAGTCAAAAAGACTGTACAGGTAGTTTAAAACACTTCTGCTTAGCAGTCCTGGATTCTCTGGTTGAATATCCTTATTTCACTGGTGACCATGTTAGTTTTCCTCAGTGTTGATACCTTGGCATTTGAAACACATTCTGTGATATAGAGCAGACTAAAGTATTCATACCCCTTGACTTGTTTTTTTTTGCAAATGTATTGAAAATGAAATACATTTACATAAGTATTCACACATCTGAGTCAATACTTTGTAGAAGCACATTTGGCAGTGATTTACAGCTGTGAGTTTCTCTATAAGTCTCTAAAAAGATTTCCACACCTGGATTGTGCAACATTTGCCTTTTATTATTTTAAATGTTTTCAAAGCCCTGTCAAATTGATTGTTGATCATTACTAGACAACCATTGTCAGCTCTTCCCATAGATTTAAGTCAAAATTGTATCTCGGCCACTCCGTAACATTCACTATCTTCTTGGTAAGCAACTACACTGGAGATATGGCCTTGTTTTAGGTTACTGTCCTGCTGAAAGATAAATTAATCTCTGTCTGGTGGAAAGCAGACTGAACCAGGTTTCCCTCTAGGATTTTGCCTGTGCTTAGCTTTATTCCATTTTTTAAAATATTTTTTATCCTGAAACTCCTCCGTCCTTAACGATTACAAGCATACCCATAACATGATGCAGCCACCATTTTATGCTTGAAAATATGGAGGGTGGTACTCAGTAATGTGTTTTATTGGATTTGCTCTAAACATAACACTTTGTATTCAGGACAAAAGTTAACGGCTTCACATTTTTTGCAGTATTACTTTAGTGCCTTATTACAAACAGGATGCATGTTTTTGAATATTTTTTATTATGTACAGGCTTCCTCTGTCATTTAGGTTAGTAATTGTGGAGTAACTACAATGTTGGTCCATCCTCAGTTTTCTCCGATCACAGCCATTTAAATGCTGTAACTGTTTTAAAGTCACCTCTCCGGCAACGGAGTTAGGAAGGACGCCTGTATCACTTTAGTGACTGGGTGTCATGATACAACATCAAAAGTGTAATTAATAACTTCACCATGCTCAAAGGGCTATTGAAGGGCTGCTTTAAATTATTATTATTTTACCCATCTATGAATAGGTGCCCTTTGCGAGGCATTGGAAAACATCCCTGGTCTTTGTGGTTGAATCTGTGTTTGAAATTCACTGCACGATTCAAGACTTTTCAGCTTTTTATTTATTTCATTCAATGTGAAAATTAAATTCAAACAACATTTTCCCACTTTGACATTGAGGTATTGTGTATAGGCTTGTGACGCCAAAAAAATCTCAATATAATTAATTTTACATTTCGGCTGTAACACAACAAACTGTGGAAAATGGCAAGGGGTGTGAATACTTTCTGAAGGCACTGGATGTCATTTAGTCCAGAAACTTGCTCTACTTGGCCTCCAAAACGCAACGTTATCTCCACACAGACGCTCGTCTGTTTTTCTGGTTCCTCTGCATAGTTCGGTAATAGCACAGTGTTAGACTGCATGCTGATACATGCAGCTAGAATGAGCGTCACCCACTGGCCTCAATGTGTGCTACACATTTGGCGACAAGTTGTCTTCCTGAGAGGTTGTTTTGGTCCTCTTCATTCCCTTCATTGGGATTGGCAGTATGCTAATTTCTTCTGTGTTGTTGCAAACACTCTCTTGTGGAGACAGGTGTTGGCTCAACGCATTGGGTACTGCATTGTTGTCCAAAAGTTAAACAACCAGAAGTGTAGTGGGTGCTTAATATTCTTATGACGGTTCTTAGGAAAGTTGTATTGTTCACTATCTCACTGTCATACACCAAATATGAACAGTAACAGTATGCATTTAGACAAGGCAACTATTGAAGACTGATATAATCTCTATTTCCCAGGTGGAGCAATCCAAAGTGTTAGTAAAGGAAGGTGGTGTCCAGCTCCTGCTCACAATAGTCGACACCCCAGGATTCGGCGACGCTGTGGACAATAGCAACTGGTACGCAAAATTTGACGACAACTCTATTTTGGCTCCAATAAATGCATTGATCTTGGCCCATTTGACAGCCATTTCAGCTCATAGCTTGCGAGCAGGTTTCCAGGAAGTAGCGTCCATTTTTGGCTCAATGTGTGTGGGTTTGTTTCCTCCCTGTGGCTGTGTGTACCGCGCAGCTGGCAGCCGGTCATCGACCACATAGACAGCAAGTTTGAGGATTACCTCAACTGTGAGTCGCGGGTGAACAGACGACTGATGCCTGACAGCAGAGTGCAGTGCTGCCTCTACTTCATCGCCCCCTCGGGACACGGGTGAGTCTGGGTGGGAGGGAGAGAGTCAGATAGTGTGAATGAAGGGGGAGGGCGTCTTGAGATTAACTAAGATTTCACAAGTGTAAAGTAGAATACCCCATATTAGAAATTCCAATAATTTTTGGCTACTGCCTCTTAGGCTTTTTTTTTTCTCACTCTTTAGGGTTGTTTTGCAATATACCTACATAGTTGTTTCATATGACTGTTAGTGCTAAAGGGCATTGGCCATCTGTCAGAGAAGGCTGTGTGTATCGTGGCTCTGGGGTAAATGGGATGTGTGCATGCGTTCACTGTTCATTCTCTGTTCTACGGGACATTGTCATTACAATCCCCCAGTCAATGTTGAGACAGGCTCTTAGGATGAGCAGCTTATGCTGGCCTCTCACACACTGACCCCTCACACACACTCCTCGCAGCACCAGCTGATATAAGCTGACTCGCACTCGAGTGCCTTGCACAGTGACAATGCTCACGGGAAACAGCTGGGGAAAGTGTTTTGGACACAGACAGTAGTTATTTGTGTTGTCATCATTGATAAATTACTTGTTTGTTTACACTACTAGAGCTCCATTGCAAACAATGTTTTATTAGTTAATAGATGTAAGGAAAGAAATGTGAGCTTTGTGGTTTGCTAAGAAAATAGTGGACCTGTCAGGAATCTGTCCATCAGTACCCCTACCCCAGCATTTATGTTATTATGTCATGTCTCCCTCCAGACTGAAGCCTCTGGATATTGAGTTTATGAAACGGTTGCATGAGAAGGTGAACGTCATCCCACTGATCGCAAAAGCAGACACTCTCACCCCAGAGGAGTGCCAACGGTTCAAGAAGCAGGTCAGTGGGCTCTGTTTGGGGGGGCTGGGCTCTGTCTGGGGGGGCGGGGCGTCAAGGGTTTACACAGACGAAGACTTGATTGTTGCTGATAGAAATAGACTGTTTGGGCAAAATGGGAGGTTTCCCATTCCACATACTGCTCTGACGATGCCCTCTAAATTTCCCCTGGGCAGGACAGTCTGAATGGAGTTGATACCACATGATAAAAAGAACTGTCTCGCACGTCTTTTGTATGTTAATAAATCATACTGAACCTTCCCTCAGATCATGCGGGAAATCCTGGAACACAAAATCAAGATCTACGAGTTCCCAGAGACAGATGATGAGGAAGAGAACAAACTGGTGAAGAAGATCAAGGTATAATACATATGTACCTCGGCGTTGTAAGCACCATGCGTGCACCAACGAACTTAGCCATTTGAACTGTTAGGCACTTAGATGCATCAGTCCTGCCTGGATATTGCGATCGCAATTGTTTTTGCAAAATCAACAATTCCCTGCTTATTATGCGAGGGTGTGAAAATTACCAATCACTGCACTATTACCACATAAAACAGTAAAATCATTGCAATATTACCACATATAGCTCTCCAATCACTGCACACACAAAAAGAGTGCTGGACATTTTAACCAATAACTTACTTTTACTGCATAGTGGTTCAATCAAGTAGCATGTCAAACTTTTTTCCAAATTGGTCAAAATCGTTGCAAATTGCCATGTAAAATATCTGAATTGCTGCAGCAAAACCAAATATTCTGGGCCACAACTAGCCTATCACAAAATTCTGGAGGGGCTGTTGCATACACACACACACACACACACGTCTCACACGCCGTTGTGTTATTTTGCTTGCAGGACCGTCTGCCCCTGGCCGTGGTGGGCAGTAACACCATCATCGAGGTGAACGGGAAGAGGACCAGAGGACGACAGTACCCATGGGGAGTGGCAGAAGGTACCAGGCATGATGGGAGATGGAAGTTAAGGGAAAATCTATTAAGAGGCTCCTTTTGGAGAGGGGTTTGAATATGTATTGATTGTCTTTCCTTGCAGTTGAGAACGGAGACCACTGTGATTTCACCATCCTACGAGACATGCTCATCAGGTACAGACTCAAAACATGAAGTTACAAAAATGTATAGGAAATGACAATGCATTAAAAAAAATAATAATAATTGTAACGTTGTCAACCACAACCGCCTCAACATGATGGTTTCTAAGACTTGTTTTGTTGCGTACAGAACCCACATGCAGGACCTGAAGGACGTGACCAATAACGTCCACTATGAGAACTACCGTAGCAGGAAGCTGGCAGCCGTCACCTACAACGGACAGGACAACAACCGGGTCAAGGGTCAACAGTCGACAAAGTGAGTCCAACAGCTACCAGTGGTTCTCTATTTAACATGCACAGCCTAACTTTTTTTTTTTGCTTAAAGGCATATTTAACCTGACAGATAATCTACTGGACATTTGAAATGTTTTATCATATTGACGTGATATTTAGGCTGTGTATAAATGGATGATTATTGTTGTAGTGTTCTTGGGGGTAATTTTTTTCCAATATAGGTCCATCATTCCAAATGCAGGTATTACAGCTTGAAGGGACACTTATGGATTTTGGCAATGAGGCCCTTTATCTACTTCCCCAGAGTCTGATGAACCCGGGGATGCCATTTTTATGTCTCTCTCCGTGCAGTTTAAAGGAAGTTGCTATCTAGCGTAAGCGCAATTGCTAACTAGTCTTACCCTTATACTTCCAGTCATTGCGCTATCTGCAGATACCCATAGACTTCCAGTCATTGTGCTAACGCTAGTTAGCATTGGCTCGCAACGCTATCTCGAACTTCCTTCATACTGGACACAGAGATATATAAAAATGGTATCCACAAGTTCATCTGACTCTTGGGAAGTAGAAAAGGGCGTGGTTGCCAAAATCCATAACTATCCCTTTTAAATTCCACACTGCTGCTCTCTCACACTTAAGACCCTGTTATGTACACCAACCATGCTCCGCATCGTAGCTATTTACTGAGAGACACCCTCACACACTGCGGTTCCTAACGCACAGCTACGCACCAAACACATGCTACTAATGTAAGGCTACTACTGCACACTACTACTACACACACCGTTTCATGCCTCTAGAAAAGTGGTTTTGTTTCTTTGTGAACTTTTCCTTGTTTACCGCGAGAAAGTAGATGTTTCGTTCTAAGTGTATGTTTTAGTCAGTCCGTTTGAGTTTTTTCGTTGTCGTAGTGCATGATTTCATCGCAGCATGCTAAGTGTGTGTGTTTCTGTTTTTTTAGACATGACACAGGTGAAGGCATGTAAGTGGTCAATTTATGTTTCCTTAGATCATTTTTTAAAAATATACAATTTTCCTCCCTTGTCCGTGTTCTTCTGTCTGGATTGTCTTTCTCCCAGTTCAGGGTGTTTTCTTCTCTCCTTTCTCCCCCCTCATGTCTGGCAATGTCTCAAGGAACCCTGTAGATGCCAACATTGAGAAGTCAACTGGGAATTGATAAACACGCATATTACATTGCAAATACTTCACGTGTAATTAGCGTAGTTAGACTGGTGGCTTCTTCTCACTTTCAATTGAGTTTACTAACATTTAGCTAAGCTAACATCCCAAAGCACCACTTTTTCACTACAGTTACTCACTAGCCTGTGCTAACAGCTTAGCTAACTCAGCTCCATGATTGCTTGGTGCTGGTCTTTGAGCAAATTGGGTTTCTTCTTCCCTCTGCTTTTCCACACTTCAGTCACCACATTGAGTCCTACCATTCCTTTCATGCATAGATCCTTGTATGTGCCAATTCCCTGCAAGGAAATGGGGGTGGCATTACTGTGAGGATTGTTCCACTGTGTTGGTGATGGATGGTGACGGTGCACTGTGGGACTGGTCTGACTGTTTGCCTGCATACGTGTGTGACCCTGCAGGAGCCCCCTGGCTCAGATGGAGGAGGAGCGGCGGGAGCACGTGGCCAAGATGAAGAAGATGGAGATGGAAATGGAACAGGTGTTTGAGATGAAGGTCAAGGAGAAGATCCAGAAGCTGAAAGATTCCGAGGCTGAGGTAACATCAGTCACATTGCCTTACTACACTACTGATCCCTACCGTATGGTTTGACTTCTTACTTCCTGATGCGTAAACACTCACTTTTTGGTGGGTGTTGATGCACTGAAAGTCTTAGTGAGACAGTGAGTCTCAGGGGGGTATGAGAGGATTTATTTAATGACTAGTTATCGTGTGTGTGTGTGTGTGTGTGTGTGTGAGAACTTCACTGCCCCTCTCTCTGAAGTGTTACATTTCCAAATGCACACTTTATTTAACCAGGATAGTCCTCTTCGCAACAATTGTCAGTTATTCAGTGAGTCACAGTTGTGAGCATGTCTTTTCAAATGTTTTCAAAATGTCTCTTCTTCTGCAGCTGTCGAGGCGTCATGAGCAGATGAAGAAGAATCTGGAGGCCCAGCACAAGGAGCTGGAGGAGAAGAGACGCCAGTTTGAGGATGACCGGGCCAACTGGGAGGCCAATCAGCGCCTGGAGCAACAGAGACTGGATGCCTCCAGGTAACAGTGTCTGTCACACACCTGAACTGTAGTGGTGACTTTGGTTGTTACAAAAGTAGCTCTATTTATTGTTGTCTGTTGGCTAGAGAAAAAAGCTCAACTGGACACACAAACAAGGGTGTGTGCAGAACGTAATACCAGCTGGTCCCACTAGATGTCACTGTTGTATAATCATATCTCAACCACTGTTTGTAAATGTTTGCATCATTATATTGCCTTCTATACTATATTCACTGCAACATGATCTCCTCTACAGGACTCTGGAAAAGAACAAAAAGAAGGGGAAGATATTTTAGACAGTCTGCAGAAACACCAAGTTGTACTTGTTGCCAGCTTGGATATCTATGTGTGGCACCAAAGCTCTTGTACAGCCCAGCTGGGTCTGCATGTACTGTCACAATGACCGGAAGAGAGCTGCCTGTGGACTTCTCCAAGGAATGTGTTTACCTTAACCAAACGTACCGTCTTAGACAGGCCAAACCCATATATAACTGAATACTGCCCAAGGTTGCAATGTCTATTTAACAACTGATTACTACAGTTTTATGCAGAGCAACAATCATGTTTCAGTGGTTTAATTTGTTTACATGCACAAAAGCTCTTCCATGATGTGGAAAAGGAAATGGCATTTCCAAAAACTGTTTTTGTTTAGTAAAGTGTAACAGATAAACCTCATACTGAACAGCTCCCCATGCAATGTAGCCTAACAGGAAACGACAGTCTCGGTCTCTCAATAGGAGGAATGGGAAATCTAAAAGAGGCTAAAATGCACCTTGGGCTTTTTTTTTTTTTATGGCTGAAGCTTTTTCCAAAATGTAACGCTTTCTTCTGTTTTTAGCAAATTTCACTAGCCTTGGACCACCATTAACTTCATAAATGTTATATTTCAGTTTATTTTTATATATATACACCGAGCCAGCTAAAGTCCTTTTTTTTTTTTTTTTTTTTTGTATGTAAGAATTCGTCTGAAGCTTTGACCCGTTTCTGAGGAGGATTGACTGTTTAAAATACATTCAGTAGTCCTACAAAGAGCAGAAAAAATAAATGAAAGGAATATTTCTGTGACTCCACATGTCATCAGATTAAGTGGGAAAGGAAAGTCAACACCATATTTTGCTTTGCCTATGTACTCCATCTGTATTTGTTATTTGTATTGTACAAAGTCACTTAATAAACATGTGATAGACTTGCAATGCAATGAATGCTGCTAGGTAATGCATGTTGATACTGCATTACTACATTCAGAATACCTATTATGTAGGCCTACTGATGTTTAAACAGTTTAAATGTGTTACTTATTTTTGCTCTGTAGTTCAGTATTAATCTGCTTTGTCTACACCATATCTCCACCAGAGGGCAACATGGGTTTCCTTTTCAGCGTTTCTCAGTTTAGTGGTTTTACTTTTGATGTAAGTATTCTGCCACATTACATGCACAATATGAATGTTTTCAGAGCACTAGCAGGTTATTTGCCTGAATAGATTTGACGTTTCACACAGTAATATGCATATTCCTTCATTTTCTAAAGCAATTTTTGCAAGTACTGTTAATTTGCTGACGCAAAAATGTTTTCAGAACATTGGACTTCACGCTTGACTGAAACAATCATGCAAACACATGTTCAGTGCATCCTGGTTCACAGTTAATTATTTTGATGCAAAGTTGTATGTATGTAGCTGCTATGGAGATCCATTAGAAGGAACCTGCAGGAATAACAGTAATCAACAGTATGTCCTAAGAGAAAGAACTCACTCAGAATGAGTCATGGATACACTAAATGCTGATATTTTACCTTGTCCCTCTGAGCTCCTTTTACCCATCAGTCCAACAAAAGACTCAAATTTCTGCCCTGGGAAAGAGGTGATATTAGGGCAATTTCAGACTGAGAAAAGTACATCTCCCACAGTGATCCCATTTTGACATTACACAGCAGAGTCTCTCGTAGGAATTGTATATGGCATGAGAACAGTTCCACCTCAGTGGTTTTCATACCTTCTATCATAGAATTACATATTTAATAGGATCTCTGTGCCTTATATACCATGAATATCTTCATAATAGTAGCCTCAGTAAAATTGAGTTGAAATGGTCAGTACCAATGCATGGTCTTATTACCTGGGATTTTTCTGTAAAGAGTGGAAGGGAAAAAGCAAAAATACAGATGAGCTTTTATAGAAATAGAATATATTTAAAATATTGAATTATTACTAGAAAGTAGTTAGCCCACCAGAGCCTCTTTTCCCCATAAGATCAAAGAATTGGCGTGACTCAGGTTTTCGAGTCATTCTTTTCAGGATTTCTTTGTATTGCTCAGATAGTTGCAATTTCCTCTGAATAAATAAAATACACAATTTAGCTTATTCATTTGATAGTAACCTAGGCTAATCATGAGAAGATTATTATGAAGCCTATCACTGCCCGTGGCTGCTTCCTAAATAGTCCACATTTACAAATGTACGGGACAGTGCTGAAACATTTTTTTTATCTTAATATCGACAATGCCACTATAGGCTACAGTCAAGAGAAGTGTCCTACCGTATCATTGTCTTCTCTCCAACTGCCATCAAAATGTATTTTTTGGCTGAGGACAGATGCCATAACGAGGGAAAATACCATAATGAGTAGAATTATCTTCATTGTGGTAGCAGCTGTGCTGTGCATAAAGTTGTTCCTCTTCATGCGTTTATTTTATTTGATGAGAGTAACTTTACTGATAAAATCAGACCAATGGCCTGAATAAATACTGAATTCCTATAATGTCAAGAGTTTCAAAGATGCAGCCTGCTGCAATACCTACACCGAGCAAATGTTAACAGAGAAAAGTGCGTCTCTCCATTGGCGCGACATTACAATCGGCGCATCTGTGCCCGCCGGCGTTTTTATGCACAGACAGAGCTGAAGTGGATGTCAATGTCAAGCCGTTATGTCATATTATGAATCAGTAGGTATGTCTTTGTGTTTCAATTTCTGAAGGGGAAAACACCGTTGCTTCTGTCCAACAGAGGCCTAAAATCTACATGTCTGGAACAAGGCTAGTCTACTTTTGGCACTGTGCTGGACTCGCAATCACTCAATTCCATCCAGAAGTACAACATAAACAAGTGACGTCAAAACGTCATATTTAATATATGGTAGCCTATTTATACCGATTTTTAATGACACAAAGACGCTTTATATAGTATAAAAGAAACACAAGAAACGTTAAACAAAAAATAGGGAGTAGGACTCAAAAAGAAAGAGTGTGATGGGTCAGAGTGAGCGAGAAAGCAGGTGTGTGTGTGAGAGAGAAAGAGACTATGCGTGCGTGTATGTGTACAGTGAAATCCTTCAACCAAGCATAAACACACATACAGTAATAATCCTTCCGTCTGTAAGACTTTTTAGCGTTTATGGGGCCCACTTCACAAATCCCTTGGAATAAACAATGAAGTACTCGTCCTTATACCGTCTGTCAACTCCCGGCTCAATGCTGTCAATTAAAAAAAGATATATACATATTCTGCATTTATACAGCAATTACCAAATATACTGCTGTGTGCATATTGATTTAGAACATTGTCGACATACCGCCACCGTTGTGGGTGGAACATGGGGCTTGGTTATTATCAACTTTGGTGCTGTGCTGCTTAATAGTAACGTTCGACCTACATGTAATTCAAAAAGTGTAAACAGCGAAAATTAGAGAGATGAAGTCAACTCATAATTTAGACTACGACGAGCGTGCATTCTCAACATCTACATTTGCGCACAGCACCGTCAACTTCAGATCCAAAATAACTCCTCAACAAGTCACGGTATTGGAGCCAGGTAACACAGCTCCAGCTTTCTATGGTAACCCTGGATGGAGAATTCGTTTACCTGCCACATGCAGGGTTGAACTGGCCATTGGTAATTCCCGCTTTTACCAACAAGTCTGCCTTTTTGGTGTGCCTGTGGAACTCCGAGTCGTCATTAACCGACTTGGTCCAGGACCTACCCGATAGCACCCACCCATAGGTATCATTACAAAGGAGCAACACAAATGTTTACTGTTGTTTGTTAATATAGAGGAGACAGGCCATTAAACAGAACTGACATATTACAAGTTTCCCCTTGTGTTTCTGTTCAACAGAAATACATAAGTTTTGTCCAGATTGCACTTCTCCCCTGTTCCTGTATTTGGCTATGGGAACTGGATTCCCAGTGTGCTGTACTCCTGGGGCCGTTCGGGACACAACTATGGCCTTTCTCATGCAGTTTGTACCTCTACAAGCAGGGAATACTCGCTATGCACTTTAGGACTGGTGCACTCATCAAAGCACCAGTGGAAGTTTCATTGTCCCTTGCATTTAGATCCCAACTGTCTGTGGTCCATTTAACTTTCCCTTTTGACTATTATTATTTTATCCTGGATGAACATATTATAGTTCAGAGTTCTCAGGGTGCCATCAGAGTTATTTAATGACAGATGGGCCATGTATTTATTGTTTTCTATGTTCATCTTCTGGAAGTGCCGTATCTATTGAAATGTTAATTCCATACAGGGTGGAATATGCCAGTGATAGTCAAGAGACTTGATGTGCGATATGATTGGCTGATGGGTTCCTGGAGCTAGATGAAACACCGGTTGATTGATGCAGGCGACGGGTGTGAGCCGGCCCCCTCCGCTGCAGGTTTCGTTGCCTGGGTTCCTTTTTCACCAAGGTCAGTTATGAGACGGAGAGAGGGATAGGTGGAGAGCCGTGGGGAAACATTTAACTGCCATTTTCCAGGATTAACAGAAGAGTTGTTATGCAGTTGTCCATAATGTTTCCCATAGAATGTGAGAGGTTGTGTAAAGACTCACAAGCAGACTTTCCATGTGCTTGAACTTGACATGAAGGAACACATTGACACTGTTTGTTTCCGTCCCCAGGTGAAGAACATGGTCAAGTCCTTGTCCATGCACGTCCTGGTAACCCGATCCAGGATATGAACTGTGTGGGAGACAAATATTCTACGCCACTAGGCATACCTGCTGCCATAGTGCACCGGGAGCCCTCGGTAGCCCAGGCCCTTAGGTAACTAACACTGACTGACTGATTCATACAGTGTTTGGTCAAGTTGGTTTCCTCACTTAACTCACTGGAAGCCATGCTTCCTCTAAGGATGAAGTGTTCTCTCTGTAGTCTTGGATGGATTACTCATGGAAATGATCTATCGACTCCTGACCTGATGAGATATGCGAGCAATGGTCAATAGAACGTACTGTGAATGTTATTTGATTGTCAAATTCGCAACCATAAATGAATATTGGACCAAATAAAGTGAATATATGGATGTTTATATTCTATGTTTTGTAGATATGGACACATGGTGACCGTGTCCTTTCAGAGTACCCCCTCTCCAAACTTCTTCATTGGCATTGACCAGCAGGGGGCACTGTCTGAGATGGGCTGGTTCCTCTACCCCTCCTTCAAGTTCATCAACTGGCAGGCCCAGTGGTAAGCAGTAAGCACACTATGGATTCCCCAGTTATTACAGTAAACTTAAGACATCAGGAATTCATATGTCAGGAGTATGCGAAGAAAGAGAAAGATTTTCAGCTATTTGGTAACTATAACCATTCCTTCATAGGTTTAATTTCTGTGAGGCGCTTCAGACTAGACTCCGTGACCCAGCCTGGGTGGTCCCTGTGTTTGAGGAGATTCCGATGCAAGGACAGAGTGGAGCAGTAGCCACAATCAGTGTAGGTGAAGGGGGAGACAGGTTAAATAATGTTTTTTAAGCCTTGAGAAAATTGACACATGGATTGTGTATGTGTGCCATTTAGACGGTGAATGGGCAAGACAAAAGATTTAAGTGCCTTTGAACGGGGTATGGTAGTAGGTGCCAGGCACACTGGTTTGAGTGTGTCAAGAACTGCAATGCTGCTGGGTTTTTCACGCTCAACATCCCGTGTTTATCAAAATGGTCCACCACCCAAAGGACATCCAACCAACTTGACACAACTATGGGAAGCATTGGAGTCAACAATGGCCACAATCCCTGTGGAACACTTTCGACACTTTGTAGTCCATGCCCCAACAAATTGAGGCTGTTCTGAGGGCAAAAGGGGTGCAACTCAATATTAGGAACGTGTTCCTAATGTTTTGTACACTCAGCATTTATGGTCGTGCCATACATTAAGTCGACAATAAATGCACCAGTTTTGAATATAGTTATAATTTGATAGATATTTAAAAGGAATTTTGACTTTGCCATTTCACTGTGTCGGTAGACATGTTGGATTTTGACATGTTGGAGTTGGACGCGTTTCTGTTCTGTCCCAGCCAGAGGAATGACTCCCACTGGGATCACACTGTGCAGCTGTTTGTGTGCTGTAACGATTTCAGTCCCCATTGCAACATGGAGATGGGGCGCTGTATAACAGCCTTCCCGCAGGTACAGTCTGTGCATTTGTTGTCACATGATATTGATACCATTTGACATGAGTCCCCAAAATGCATTTTGGTATTTGTTAAGATCACTCTTGAAGGGCAAAGCTGTTCCATTTCCATTGACTTCCATTGACTTCCATTTTTATTTTTTATCTCCATATCAAATCATTTCTGGGTAACAATGAAGTACCTTATTGTGATTGTTTTCAATTAAAAGTGTAAAAAAGAAAACCAAAAAGCTTCTTATTAAGGAGCAATTTCTCAAAGAAGAATTTTGCTGGGACTGTCTGGGAGTGTTCTGAGGGGCCTAATGGGAGGGATATGTAACCTGAAAACTAACACTTATTGGCAGAGGTTTGAAACTCTTTTTGTTATTGGTCTACTAACTTATACCACCTGGTGATGTTGCCAGACAGGCCAAAACACCTGTGCAAAACAAGCAGAAATTCCAGGCAGTCTTTTCAAACAGCTCTTACACTAAAAGGGTATTATCATAATCTTCACAATTTTACAGTATTACTTCAACTTCATAGTGTGGAAATATATACTGAACGAAAATATAAATGCAACAATTTCAACTGAGTTACAGTTCATATAAGGAAATCAGTCAATTGAAATAAACTCATTAGGCCCTAATCAATGGATTTCATACGACTGGGCAGGGGTGTGCCTGGGAGGGCATAGGCCCACCCACTTGGGAGCCAGGCCCAGTCAACCAGACTGACTTTTTCCCCACAAACGGGCTTTATTACGGACTGAAATACTCCTCAGTTTCATCAGCTGGTCTCAGACGATCCCACAGGTGAAGAAGCCAGATGCTGAGGTCCTGGGCTGGCGTGGTTACTTGTGGTCTGCGGTTGTACTGTACCGGACATACTGTCAAATTCTCTAAAACGACGTTGGAGGTGGCTTATGGTAAAGAAATTAACATTAAATTCTCTGGCAACAGCTCTGGTATTCTTGCAGTCAGCATGCCAATTGCACGCTCCCTCAACTTGAGACATCTGTGGTGTTGTGTGACAAAACGGCACATTTTAGAGTGGCCTTTTATTGTCCCCAGCACAAGGTGCACCTGTGTAATGAAAGGGCTGTTTAATCAGCTTCTTGATATGCCACACCTGTTTTTTTTACTGTATAGAAAATGCTAAGTGATGGTTAGGCAATAGGACTGACTCTTTCACTTTAAAAACCCCAACATTAAATAGGTTTCCGGTGTGTGGGTATGCCATCCTGTTGTGTACAGTTCTACTTGTGACAATGGACAGAAATCACTCTTCTTGAGCAATTTAGACCATTTCATCCCTCTTTCATCATGGGTAGAAAAAGATGTGCACTTCCATACTAAGCAAAGTGTCATAGAAAATAACAGGATGTTTGCAAATAGTTGCTGGAAAGTTGTCCTGGCAAAGGACAACCCCCCTATGAGTCTCGGTTATGACAGATTAGTCATAGAGGAAAAAGTACTCCAGTATCAGCTTTTTCTCACTGCACCAATGCCATACCGTCTAAAGACAGTATCATTACAGTATCATTCTGTATTTCTTATATGGTAATAAGTAACAGGATGAACTCTTTAAACAGATGTTATAACTAGATTTTGCTCTTGTTGTAGCCAATCACTCATCCAAGCTTTACCCCTTGAAGCTGATGTCATTGTACAGTGGAGGCACCTTTGACAAGGAATACAACAGGAGACACCAACCAATCAAATTCACTGCCCCAGCCTCAACAAAAAAGGTATGATACAGAATTGGTATTTATTCTGTTTACATTCACTCATAATAGAGGGTAATTGTCATATACTGCATGTTCTTACATTTTTTAATATGCCTTTGTTTTAGTTAGTGCTTTGGCCATAATGTGGGTAGAAACTGCTTTACAAATCAAGTTATTATTGCAATCAGTCATTTTATGTACCATTTTGTGTCTTAGGTGGAATTGTATGCTGTAATCCCAGGTCACGGGAGAGACAGGAACAGCTGCGGCAAGTTCTGTGTGACTGCACACCACTTCCTCGTCAAGGGAGCATTCAATCACACTCGTATTTTTGACTCGGCAGGTGGGAAATGACTAACGTTCAAGTTTGGTCATGCAGATTCATATAATCCTCCCATAGTCTGGGCCATAGTTACATTAGCATGATGAGGCTGTATTTCTCTGAGGGAAATTAAATTGAACTTTTTTTTCTTCTAATTTTTCTTCTAATTGGATGAGACGGGGGGGACGGGGGGGTGGAACATTATTGTTTTTACACCGTAAATAAGCCCAAATATACATTGTATTTTACAATAGCATAATCATTTCATACCTTGATTACATTGAGACGTGGTCACATAGGTCTCTTTATGTATTCACAGGAATACTTGAGAACAGATTTCTTAAATTAAAGGATTTAGCTAAATTCCTGGAAATTCATATTTTTTGCCCTAAAACAAAAATAATTTGTGGGCCAATTTGGCCTGCAATCTTCCTGTTGCTGACCCCTGTCCTAGGGCGTTTTCCTGCTTGTGTCCCTATTCTATTCTTATTTGAGTGAGTCAGGTGTGGGTCTTTTGTCATGCATTTTGTTCCAAATGAATGTAGCTCCTACCATATCAATGCATTATACTGCATTTACCATGTTTTCAGTGCAGCATTCTTTAACAATCCCAATGTCCTGACTGTTTCCTGGGGTTCTGTTATTCTCCAGGTTCAGCCCTGGGGTGTGCCATGTGGGTGGGCCTCTCCGCCCCCTCTGGGCGGTGCCCAACAAGCATGGCACCTGGCTGTACGGTCCGTGGGGGCTGGTGTGGTGGGCTACAGGTCAACCCCTGGAGGATTGACATCACCACACAGGTAATAGAACTATCACCAGACCTCGTCATGAAAAGTTGCCCTTGCGGTTCGCCATCAGAAACCTCTTTGTTTAGCTAGCAGTGGATACGATCACATGCAACTTCAAATGAAGCTCATGCAAGTTAACAAACACGTAATCAGATGGTTATCGTCTGCAACATCACAGATGTCATCAGAGGATTGATTAAATCACAATTAGAGCTAATTAAAGCCAGAAGAATAATGCACTTGTTGAACATACTGTAGCTATAGCCATCAGTCTTGCATGTTTTCATGGTCATCACTCAGTCACTGTTAAGTTGGTCAGGGTCCTCACTTTAGCGTCGGATATCCTGCTACAGAGCTTTCTGATGTGGGGATGCGTGCGCATCACTCGAATGTGACAATTGCTTGTAAACGAAAAATGGTTTCATACGTCCTTTCCATAGAAATATAATTTCTCATTAGATCTAATTGAATCATTCTATTTATATGTTTCTTTCATCCTCACCTTATACTGGATTGATATTGAACTATGAAATGATGACGTAACAGATTTCTATTTTCCAGTTTCAGAGCACAATGTTGCCACCTTCAAATGCATACTAAAGAGGCATTCTTTCACCATGGAAACAAGACCATAACACAGTCTTTGTAAATTTGCATGCCTTTTTTGGTGTTTTAGCTGTTATTTCTGACATTTAAAGAGTTTCAAGACAACAATTTTGCTAATCTTCTATCCCACATACTGCAGGGTTTTTGACGGAAAGGTTAAACATTCAATTTCAAAATGTTTGCTACAGTAGGCGTTTGTGTCCATTAATTTGCAGTGGAGTGCCCTTCATGAAATTACCTATTAGATGAGTACAGCACTTGATCACTCATGAGTCCTTGGAAAGGCACACATGACCCCGTCTTTCCAAAGCTTCAGTTCGATTTTATTTATTTGATACACACACATCATTTTCATGGCCACTTCATTTGATTACCACAGGTTTAATTTGTAGATGTTACATGGATATTACAGTATTGGGGCTGTTGTTTATGGTTGTTTTGATTACTATAGTGTTTCTCCCGAGGCCTTGAATTGTTCTTTCTTGTTGTCTTTCTCAGCTGGACATGAGTGGGATTAAAGCTCAGAGAGTGTGAAGCTCATTTTGCTCTTCAGAAAAGTTGAAGGCGGCTACTTAACCTGGTCAATTATTTGTAACTGCACAGACGTAGCTTTTAGCGTCAAACTTAAACTTTCAGGTGATGACAAGACACTTTTCCCCGACGCAAGATCAACCACCTTCTGCTTCTTCAATTATGCAAGTATGTCTTTTTGAACGGTTCACTTGCGAAGGTTGGAGGAGTGGGGGTTGGTGACATTTGCTACCACAGACACGAATGCATTAAAACAGTGTAATATTGCACAAAATGTTCAAATATATCTGGATGTTCAAATGATCGACATTCTCTTTGTTCATTTAATTAACTTTAATGAAATTGTGCAGTGTAATAAACAATAATATCCAGCAGTCAGTTTTCATACAAATTAGTTACTTATAGGAACGTTAATCCGAGATAAAGGTTAGTGTTATGAACTTCTGCCACATTTGTAACATTACCATTTAGTGTTCAACGGTGTTTTTGGAAACCAATACGGTTCTGCCCTTATTACTCCATCTTGAACATGAATAAATGGAATGCTTCCCTGACTGTATACTTCTTCCAAAAGCCCTAAGTCTCATTCAACTTACAGTTAGTTACCTCCAAGAAATGAGGGAGCTTATGTTAAAACAAAGACACACATATACAGAGTTATATAAATAGCTTATTGCCCCTGAGGGGATAATTTCAATTTAATTCAAGTTAAATTGAATTGGTGCCATGTTACCACCAACAGTTCCAAGACGAGGGAATACGAATCCAAAATAACTGTGATCGAACATTTGGTCCCAACATCACCTAGTACTCTCTTTGACAAGTGTTCTATCCATTTCTATCCCCATGTCAAAGTATTGGTGAAGAGGTAAGGCACTGATATTGAAATTGACCCACCTTTGACCCAAATGTATCATGTCTTATCAATACAGTCAAGTAGATTTGTGAGCATTCAAAACAAGTCAACAACTGTGTGTATGTTAGACCTTAACACAGGTTTTTTTGCAGCTCTTCTCCGACTCAAATCGGTTTTGGTTTCCCTGACAGCCTCCGAACCAGAACTGGGCACAGGCATTAGCCGTAGTGTCATAGTACCACTTCACAAAGTAATTCCTGCAAGGCCCGGGGTCCAGAGTCTGTCCACATCTCTCATCTGGGGAAAAAGGAAGAAAAATGGGGGACATTGCTTTTACTTGTACTGTATAGCGTTGTATGAAATGACAAGAATAGGAAATGGGGAAATATCAGCAAAGGCTGCACAGTAGTTTGAGCTCTGGAAAAATGCTATATGCTATCAATCAAATCACCCGGTATTAAATCATCCTGGGGCAGAGGTGGAGAGGTTGGGGGGAGCCCGGGTAACTTTACTACGGGAAGGGGCCTCTGGGTGGGGGCCTGGGAGCCCGTCATGACCACACTGTGGGAGGGGTTCTTCATCTCTGACGGAAGAAGGAACTCTGGTAGGCGCTTGAAGGGTTCCCTGTCAAAGGATGGGACCCTGTAGGTCTCTGAGTTATCTCGGTCCCCGGTCTGGGAGCCCTGTGGGGTAAAGACTCTGTCTGACTCTCCTGGTGGACCTGGCTGTTTAACAGAGGGTAAAGAAATTGATATATGTATTTTGTACATCTGCTATAGTATGTGATTACAATCAAAATTGTGACACACAGATCCATGTATGAACGCATTTGCAAATGAACATGTGCATGCACAGACGCAACACACACTCAATTCATGGCTCATTTAGTGGAAATTCAAGTTCAGACACTATCCTTATGTGGGGCCTTTTTAGCAATCATTTGGTTATGGTGAGTTCTCCTAATTTTCTTCACAATATTATATTTTACAATGACATGATTTATTGTACTGCAAAGCTTAGTGAGCTCTGTAAAGATCTGCAAATGTGCAGCCCTATTCTGATCATGACAGAACCATTATGTAAAGTGGAAGTGTTGTCATTCTCACCACCATATGTGTTTTTTTAAAGTCTCCATTGAAAGTGGGCGTGTCAGTATCAGTCCTCTCTGGGGTTTCCCTGACAATCCCGGCTTGTCCAGGGGTTCCGGGGGAGTATCTGGAGCTAGGGATGGAGCTGAATTGGGCCCCGCCATCACTCTCACAGATCCGACTCAGCAGCTTGCTCTCAAGGGCTGGACGAGCCAAGACAAGACAGTACCCCAATATTATTGGGACTAGGCAATAAGACACAGCTATGTAAAACGTACAGATATTTAGGACTGAATTTTCTTTGGATAATTTTAACAGCACAGGTGTTTCTCTGGCTTTAGAAGTATTTAGGCCCACATGAACTATTCAAATATAACTGTGGCTTTACAAGATGTTCCTTGCAGGGAACATAAACTTCAGTAAGAATGGACATCATAGTGAAAGGTACTTCCTGCTTACCAGGAAGTGTCCTGAAGTCATCAATCAGGTAGACGTGTTCCCTGTCTGGGTCAGAGGCCATGAGGTGGAGCTCTTTCTTAAACTCCTCGTACAGCGGATCACTCTGGTTCACCACCCCGATGACAAACGTCTCAATGTTACTGCCATTGGCCTCTTTCACTGCCTCCTCCAGCCTCACAGAGTCCCTCTCGTCCGCCTGTCCATCTGTGATCACTATGGCCACTTTCCTCACCCCGGGCCTGGCCGCCCGGAACACCTGGTTGGCCTGATGGATGGCGCTGCCCGTGAAAGTGCCTTCGCCCAGGTAGGTCATAGTGCGGACCGCCTTCTTCACCTGGTGGTGATAAATATTTATAACATCTCTGATGTAGCCTGGTCCCAGATCTGTTTGTGAGGTCTTATGTGACAATGACCATAAGAGTTGGCAAGACAGCACAAACAGATCTGGAACCAGGCTACTGTACTAGAGAGTAAGATTTTTCATTTTGGACGCTTGAGAGAAAATCAACTTGCATTGAACTTTTATGTCATATGAATTGAATGTTATCATTACAGAGGATTCAATAAAGTTTTGAGAAATATAAAACTGAGATAGTCTTGACCTGGTCCCGGCTGGCTTGCTGGTGCAGACTGACCACCACCATGTCGATGTGGCTGTAGAGGACCACCCCGACGCGAGTGGTCTCCCGGCTCACGGAGGCACGGTCGACCAGAGCGTTCACAAAGTCCTTCACCACGTTGAAGTTGTCAGGGCCCACACTCTCTGAGCTGTCAATCACAAAGACCAACTCCAGTGGGCTCTCACGGCACTTCACCCCACAACCTGGGGAAAGAGATAGATTCATTGAAAGTCTCTGCAAGCAGCCATTACAGGTATGGTATTGTACCTGGTGTGTGAATTACCACAGTACCACACTAACCACATATAGATCTGACCAGTTTGATGACCTCCTCTCTCTGTAACAGATGGTAAAACACTTTAGTGTCTAGTCATTGTAATACTACAGTACGGCGGTACAGTGTACAAAACAGACTATACTTACTGTTAGGCCAGGTTCCCCTTTTTCTCCCAGTCTGCCCTGTAATTCAGGAGGTCACTCAATAACAAATATATACATCTGATAATGTCCATGCTTTTTCCAGATTTATAGTAAGACTAGTACCAAAGGTCCAGCCGTTCCTGTCTCTCCAGTCTCTCCCCTGTCCCCCTTTCTGCCTCGTTCACCCACGAACCCCCTGTCTCCCTGTAGGAACAGCAAAACGTAATCATTTTTCTATAACTTGGAAAATTCAAGACCATTTGTGAGACTGGATTTGGTTCTGGCTGCCGAGATTAGAGATTGGATAACATCTCTATATTTATTAAGCTACATGTTATGTTGTTTGTGTGGAGGTTCTTACCTTATCCCCTTGAATACCTTGTCCTGGGGGCCCCCTGGGGCCCGGGATCCCCTGGAATCCTGACTCCCCCTATCAGGGAAAATCAAGTCAGCATTTTGATCTGTGGAAACACAGCACTAGTATATGCCTAGCTGTACCATGACCTAACATGGCTTACTAAACGGTCCTTTAACTGTACCTTTGGTCCTTGAATGCCCTCTCCAGGCAGTCCCTGGGGACCCGGTGCTCCAATCTGACCAGCTGACCCCTGCAGAGAGAATCATGTCATCGTGATGCTCCGCCAGTCATATTGTTCCTATTAATCTTATTCAATCATTGATATCCTGTGTACTCAAATCACGATGGCTAATTTCTCCTCCTACACATTGGTAAAAATGATTATTATTGGTCTGAATAGGATTTATGACCTTGGGGCCCATTAGCCCAACTCCTGGTGCTCCAGCTAGTCCTGTGGGGCCTGGAGTTCCCCGGTCTCCCTGAACAGAAAGATCCTCAGGTTAAATACTCACATAGAGTTCACAAAACAAACACATTAAGTTGCCCCTATAATTGGGTTAAGGTTATTTTGTGACCTAAATAGAGTTTATGCAATCATTACACCGGAAAACTCACCTTAGGACCAGGTAAACCTTTTCCTTCTGGTCCAGTCTCACCTGTCAGTCCTGGTACTCCAGGGGCTCCCTAATAAGCATGACAGAACATCTATTCATACAGTATACATACTGAATAGTCAGCATAGATTAATGAGTATGATCATAATACTAGAGAAATGGGGATACTTACTGGAGTTCCAGGAAGGCCTTCCCCTTCAAGCCCAGGTGGACCAATGGGCCCTGGTAGCCCTCTCTCACCCTAAAAAGTGAAAGTGGTTTCACACCAATGGTCTTATGTGGTTCATTGGACATTTGAGAAATACTTGCACCTCCCAAATCAAACTGAAAGAAGCTGAATCAAATGACCTTCGGTCCTGTGATTCCTATTCCTGGTTCACCAACATGTCCGGGTGGGCCGACCGCACCAGGGTCCCCCTGGAAACAAAACAACCCAACATAAAATAGAACACTGACGTCATCCTTAAGATATGGTAACACTTTAATATCCTAATAAAGTAGTAACCAACAGTGTTGTCAATGTTCCTTCTCACCAGAACTTACCTTGATACCGGGTAACCCCCGCCCAGGTGGTCCGTTTGTACCTGCTCGTCCAGCACTTCCGGCTTCACCCTAAAACAGGAAACATTTTATAACAGCAGAACCAACCATGCTTTGGGTCAGTAGTGTTGAGCATGACTGTTGTGCATGTGCTTACCTTGGCCCCCATTGGCCCCACAGGCCCTACTGCCCCTAGCTGGCCCCTGGAGCCCCGCTCGCCTCGGGCCCCCTGAGAGAATAGTCACAGCTTGATTTCAGACAATCTTTTCCATACATCCTTTAAAATAGTGAAAATGCTTTAAGATAACTGATTTGTACCTTTTCTCCAGGGACACCTTTTCCGGGTGCCCCATCAGGTCCCCTGGGCCCATGTAACCCAATGTCACCCTGACACCATGTGAAATAAATACACAATACTGTAAACAATGAACAATGTCAGTTGACAGACTGACATTAATGTACTGTCCTAGTGATAATGACATTGCATCACAGCACACTGTGCCCACCTTCTGTCCTATGTCTCCATCCTCTCCAGAGAGGCCCGGAATACCAGGCAACCCCTCCGATCCTGGGTCTCCCTAGAGGAGCATTTACAAATCTCTATTAACACAGTTTTACTTGATCTGGTTTAAATACTGTCTTACTGAACCATCAGACTTACTTTAGGTCCTGGCTCCCCAACACCGCTCTCCCCTGGGATTCCAGGCTCACCTGAGAAGCCTTGGCTTCCCTGTAGAACAAACAGTACATGTGACATCATATCTACTAATGAATATACTGTACGTTTGCGTCTTGCATTCAGATCTAAGACTTCCGTTTTTGCCTGACATTAGACTCCCTTTGATCATGTGACATTCAACCTTACCTTTTGGCCCATAAGTCCCACACCTGGATTCCCTCTGGGGCCTGGAGGGCCAACTGGCCCTTGGTTCCCCTGAAATTAAGGGGACATTAGAAGAAAAGGAATATGAGTATAAGTATATGTGAGTATACAGTATGTTTGAGAATAGACAAATTGACATTATACAGAAGGATCTGACTGCAGGTGAATCAGAATGTACCTTTTCTCCTTGAATTCCTGCCCCTGGCATTCCCACCGGTCCTTGTGATCCAAGCTGTCCAGGATTTCCCTGAGAGAAACATAAGACCTCCCATCAAATGTCATTTCACTGAAGGAATATGGGATCATTCTCAATGGATCGTTGATCATTTATCATCATACGGACCAACATAAGACCTCAACATAGTAATGTCCAATAGTCTTAAACTTGCTTTACCTTATCACCTTTGATCCCAACACCAGTGAGACCACGCTCACCTCTGGGGCCATCATGGCCTCGATCCCCCTGAAAAAAATAGATACTTGAGTCCACATTGATAAAAAAAAAGACATATTAATGGCCCGTTGTACTTATACCAGACCTCATTTTGACTTTAGGATGTGTACAGTTATACCTAACAGTATAATACTTGGACACTTAAATATTTGCCCACCTTTGAGCCAGGGAGCCCCTCCCCAACAGCTCCCTGGTTACCCTGTGCTCCAGCAAGTCCTGGGGGTCCCTGAAATAAACAGTTTCTTAATTTTTGACCCTCAGTTTTAAAATGTGCTGTCCAGTAAATGGCAACATTTAGTTTAGTTTTTAGGTTACCATTGTCAAATCTGATCATATGAATCAGAGGTTGAAGGATAGGGTCATGTATAACATTCCCATAGCGATCACTGTTTAGGTATCCAAAGCTGGCATCTACAGTAATACTTACTGGCTGTCCTGGCTCTCCAATTCCAATGGGACCAAGGGTTCCTGGTCTTCCCTGAATTCCTTTGGCCCCCTGAGAACAATGACACATTTCAACATTTATGTTATTTACATAAACTGTAAATGTATAGCATAATCTCTGTAATGGTTATTATTAGGTTACCTTTGGACCTGGGAACCCAATGCCAATGTCACCTGCTGGTCCAGATGCACCGGTGGTTCCTTGGTCCCCCTGTGTTAGAGGTGTACGATCACTGTGTGAATGCGTCAAAACTCCTACTACTTGAAACCCACGCCACCAACAAGTTAGTCATAAAACACTTCTATTCCAAGTTCATACTGTTAGAGAAAACCCTATCCCGGTGCTTCTCCACAGAGGAACTCTATCCATTCCAACAGAAGTGTACGAGGATGGAAAGTGGCAATAAAATGCAGACAAAGGATCTTCATGGGATTCAATAACGCATCTCAGAATGGCATTTACGAAGAATACAGCAGTCACTTGTTTCTGCTATACATTATGTTCTTGATTATGTCAGATTTTTTATATTTTTTATTGCTAAATAGCTAAGTGGCTCTAAATCACTCTTGATTCCAAGGCCTTCCTTGTTTGAGAGGTCTGGTCAATGTGTGACAGAAAGTGAAGGATCGGTACTTAAATAGAAACGGACAGCAAGGTCAACTCGGCTCTCATGGCTTCTCTGGCCAAGCAACACACTTTGACAATAGAGATGCTGTGTGAAAATGTGTTTCCATGTACGAAAGTGTCATACAGTAGCACCCATGAATGTAATTGGCTGATTTCCTAGCCCCCTTGAATGTCATTGGCTGAGAATCAGCGTGCCTACTTTAGGTCCTGTTTGGCCCTCCGGACCCTGGTCCCCGGGTGGTCCATTAACACCCTGTGGAAGAAACCAAAAAAAATCCACAAATGGCCTTAATGAATAAAAGAACAATGAAGTTGATTTATATAATGCACTGGTTCCATTGCAGTATCCTAATAGGTCCATGTGAAATGATGTCTACAACAGCCTTTTTTCTCACTGTACAGTATGTAGCTACTGTTTGTATAGAATTTATAGCCCAGAAAATCTAACTCATCCCTGATATCTGCCAAATCTTACATTTTACAATGTACCAGTTTGTAGTCAATTCTTACAGTTGAACTAATGCAATACAAATGCACAGAACTATACAGAACAGAGCAGTAGTTTCGTTCCATTGTCAGGGCCTGGTGTCAAAACAACACTATCACTGATACCATGCCAGACGAGGGGCTGATAGTGAGGAGGAACAGTGCCACTGTACTGGCAACCCTGTCCTAGTAGCTAATCCTACGACACAAAGTCTGCTCCTGGAAAAGAATAATATCCTGCAAGCCTGGATTCACTGCTTTAGATACTCACATTAGCATTGGGATTAGGCATAATCCAAAATTCACATTCCATAAGTGCATGGGTGGGAAAACGACAAAACTCAACTTCCATTATCCATATTTGAGAATGAAAGTGAATAAGGGATGTCTCTGAGTGACTTAGATGTCGTCTAATGTCTGTACTCATTTTCACCCTGTCATCAAACAACATCTCAGTGAAAGAAGTACCCAGCCCTTGCTCTAAAGTGCATCATTCATTGAGAATCAATTAACCTATTTCAGATGAACATACTGTATCATATGCATTCATGATTAAGACAAGGTCCTAAACAGATGTGTTAATGTGTTGAAGGAGTTAAAAACAACAATGTTACATTGTACCTGGTCTCCTCTAGGTCCCCGTGGGCCAGGAGGTCCTCCAGGGCCCTGTAAGATGACAAGATGACATCATGCTTCCGTTGGCACACATATTGTAGAAGAGATCACAATGTTGATTGAACCAAACTGGCACATTAATCATTGTACTTACTTCATCTCCTTTCCCCCCAGGGGTGCCACAGTCTCCTATCTCCCCCTGAAATACAGCACGGGTTCAACCAACCATTGGAAAAACACTTTTAAGCAAGACAGTTGTATTCTGAAATGTCTTGAAAGCAGATGTCCCACCTTGTCACCTTTATAACCAGGACTGCCCTGTGAAGTAAGAACAACAGTGTTCAACACCCAGTACTGAAGGTATCTCAGTCAACTATGGAAATGTGGCGGTTAGATGGATGTTAATAATGACAGAATAAAGAAATACATAGTATACCTCAAGACCGTCACTTCCTGGTCGGCCACCGACTCCAGGTTCTCCCTTGTAGAATTGAGACAGTGTTATAAATGTGAGATCAGGATTGTATGTAGATCACTGAGGTTGTTAAAATAGTGAAAATCACTATGTTTTTACTACTTACCCTTGATCCTTTTGGACCAGATGGTCCTTCATATCCTGGATCTCCTTTTGTACCCTTGACGATACACAATAAGTTAGTATATGGAGTCATTGTCGAATGATAGTATTCTGTATTTCTTACAAGGTTTTTGTTTTTGTTTTTTTGTGTGGTGCGTCAGTCATACTGGGTTACTGCATAATCCTTACTGTAGACCTAGATGTTCTGTTGAAAAAACGTCTAGTGTACTCACTGGGTTTCCAGGAGGGCCTCTCTCCCCTCTTTCACACAAACACACTTCAGCCTGTGGACACTGATACAATGAAAAGAATACAAAATCAGTCTTATCACACCACCTGCTACTTCCAGTGGCATTGTAGTGTTTATTGTTTTGAAGTACTTACCGCCTCAAGCGCTATTGCACCCTGGATGGGAAGAAAATACAAGACGATTGTGTGAGGTTTTTACCTAGAAATAATTCCAACAGTACCACTATTGACTGAACATTGTATTGTACCTGAGCAAGCCTTACTGTACATGAACAATGGTACACATGGTCAAGACATTGTTCTAAGGAAGAATCAAACAACAGGGGGTACAGGTGATACAAAGCTAGATCACTTCCTGTCAGTTTTGCTTAATAAAGCTGTTCTCTTTTAAACCTCCGCTAATGACTATGAATTAGAGAAACTATGATGGATTTTTGGAAAATGTATAATTTATGCTATTATTTGCCCATAGACAGGTCTTGATCTCATTTAGACTATAGACACATCTCTGTGTTTATGGAAAATGCATATTAGGGGAAGAATTCCCCACACAGGAACAATTCTGCCAATTGAGGTTTGAGCCCCCGCTTAGGACACAGACATGATAACAAGACAAGTTTATTTGAGGAGCTCAGTTCTGTTGGACAGTGATGTTGTGTGTCAACTAACTTAGTTACCCTCACTTTGTACCCTCACAAACCTCTGGAAACAGCTGTGAAGTTCTCATACTCATATAGAAAAGGCAGTGTGCAAGGTACTATCATACCCATTTCACACTACAAACTAATGATCCCAAACCATACCGTGCTGGCCTGGTTAAGCATACCAATCATCTTCAACTTAAGTGTAGGGTGACTTTGATAACAGAACACTCACCAACTCTTTCAGTAACTTCTCCTCTAGCTGGGGGTCAGTGAGACTGTGGACGAATTGCTTGGCCGGTGTGCTGGCGATAGCCCGGAGTTTGGCACTGTTCTGGCTCTGGCGGGCCAGGTCCGACAACCCTATAGCAATGAGCTTCACGCCACTACCCTTAGCATCCGCCGCTGCTCCGATCACATCAGGGTTCCTCGGATGATCGGCACCGTCGGTCATGAGCACCGCCACCCTGACGCTGTCCTCCTTGGTCTCCTGGGTGAAGAGCTGTGTGGCGTTGGTGATGGCGTAGGTGGAGTAGGTGCCATGGCCAATGTAGACCATGGAGCTGACTCTGCTGTGGAACACATCCAGGTCCTGCCAGGCAGTGAAGCTGTGCTCTACAGACACAGAGCTGCTGTACTGGAGAGCAGCCATCCGCAGCTTTAGGGTCCATCCAGACAACTGGAGCATGGTGAGACGAGTGCTGAATTGCAGAACGAAGGACTTCTGCTTCTCGAACAGGAAGGTCTTGGCGCCCTCCGAACTGTCCAGAATGAAGGCCACCTCCATGGAGCATGTTGTCATGTCTGGGAGAGGGATGCATACATGTGTTTCACATGGAGATCGATTGGATAAACTTCAGGCAAATGTCAAACGCAAATTAACATTTATACTGAACAAAAATATAAATGCAACATGCAACAATGTCTAATATTTTTGCTGAGTTACAGTCCATAAGGAAATCAGTCAATAAAAATGAATAAATTAGGCTCTAATCTATGAATTTCACACAGTGGTGTAAAGTACTTACGTAAAAATACTTTAAAGTACTACTTAGTTTTTTTGGGTATCTGTACTCTACTATTTATATGTTTGACTACTTTTACTTTTACTTCACTACATTCCTAAAGAAAATAATGTACTTTTTACTCAATTCTTTTCCCCTGACACCCAAAAGTACTTGTTACATTTTGAATGCTTAGCAGGATAGGAAAATTGTCCAATTCACGCACTAATCAAGACAACACATGGTCATTCCTTCTGCCTCTGATCTGGCAGACTCAGTAAACACAAATGCATCTTTTGTAAAATATTTCTGAATGTTGAAGTGTGCCCCTGGCCATCCATACATTTTTTAAACAAGAAAATGGTGCTGCATGCTTTGCTTAATAGAAGGAATTTGAAATTATTTATATTTTTACTTTTTATACTTAAGTATATTTTAGCAATTACATTTACTTTTGATACTTAAGTATATTTAGAACCAAATACTTTTAGACTTACTCAAGTAGTATTTTACTGGGTGACTTTTACTTTTACTTGAGTAACTTTCTATTAAGGTATCTATACTCTTACAAGTATGACAATTGGGTACTTTTCACCACTGATTTCACATGACTGGGCAGGGGCGCAGCCATGGGTGGGCCTGAGAGGGCATAGGCCCACCCACTTGGGAGCCAGGCCAACCCACTGGGGAGCCAGGCCCAGTCAATCAGAATGGGTTTTTCCATACAAAACGTGTTATTACAGCACAAGGTGCACCTGTGCAATGATCATGCTGTTTAATTAGCTTCTTGATATGCCACACCTGTCAGGTGGAGGGATTATCTTGGCCACTTTTAAATTCTCACTAACAGGGATGTAAACACATTTGTGCACAACATTTTAGAGAAATAAGCCTTTTGTGCACATGGAAAATGTCTGGGATATTTTATTCCACCTCATGAAACTACTAACCGCCTCCAACATAGTTTTAGAAATTTGGCAGTACGTCCAACCAGCCTCACAACCCCAGACAACGTGTATGGCGTCGGTTGGGCAAGCGGTTTGCTGATGTCAACTGTCATGTCTTTACTATCATTAACTGAAGACTGATAGTTTTTATCAAAGATTCTCTGTAATTAGTTATTACGCGATTAGACTGATTAATCATGTAACCGTAATTACTAGGAAGTCGGGGCACCAAGGAAAAATATTTAAATTATAAAGTTATCATTTCCTAAAATAACTTTTCAGATATTTTATCTGATCAATTAGTCTTAGAATTAATGATTTATTTACATTACCTCACATTATTCTCATTCCAAACGTCGTACATTGTTGGTTATCTGCACGAACCCAGTCTTCATTATGAGTCATCCATACATCAATTGTCTTAAAATCATTTATTTATTACTAACTAAGTAATTCACAGAAATGCATAAACAAACAAACAAACAAACAAGGTAAATGTGGTTACATGAAATGATAGGAGAATGTGCCCTAGTGGGCTAAACCGGCATGGCGGCTTGTTAGACAAAAGGGGAAGTGTGAGTCGACTAAGAAGTCACTACAGAGTGATAATTATAACAATTGAAATGCTAATCCTTTACCCATGAACGATCACTCATTTGGGAACAATTGCAATCAATATATATATGTACGCTCAGTGTGTCGTCTTGATCGCCGGTGAAAAGTTTATTTATTTTGTAGAATTCTCCGTCTCTCTCCCTCTCTGTCGTGGTTATAGTGGATAGTTCAGAGTGACATTCATTCGTTTCATTATAGAATCGTTGTTTCGGCGGGTGTCGTTCTTCGCGTTCAATGATACCGAATTCCTAGCTGCAGACTAGTAATTAATATCAAAGACTTGTTCTTATTCTGTCGGTTTCGATAGTCTAAGAGTTTAACATGTGGTATAACCTGGGGTCAGGGGCGGTCCTCTGATTTAGTTAACTCCAATCCCCTTTTTGAGTTTTCCTTCATTAAACAGTCCAAAATCACATTGTAAATTTGTGTAAACAATTTCATACTCACTCATTCATCTTATACAATAATTAGATGTAAACCTCATATCTGAGGCTATTATATAAACAGTGTTATGGTAATGTGGCCACACCCGTCTCCCATGAGCTTCCCCAAGTTGTGACAAACGGACCAGTTCGTAGCTGGATTCTTCACCGATCTTTTATACTTTCTCCGGAACATGACATTTGTGGATTTCCTTTGTTCTCCATGAAAATCTACTCTCTCTATACTGTGTGGCCATATGGCAGGGTCGTCTCAGGAATTTACGACCTCTGACCACAGCAGCCTAGTTGAAGGAGGCAAGGGAGAGGGGGATGGGGTTGCTATACCCAAAGAGGCCAACGTCATGACACAACATTGTGAACAGAGTGCCCCATGGGTGGTGATGGGGTTATGGTATGGGCAGGCCTAAGCTATGGACAATGAACACAAATTATTTTATTGCTGGCAATTTGAATGCACAGAGATACCGTGACGAGATCCTGAGGCCAATTGTCATGCCATTCATCTGCCGCCATCACATCAAATTTCAGCGTCATAATGCACGGCCCTATGTTGCAAGGATAAGTACACAATTCCTGGAAGCTTAAAATGTCACAGTTCTTCCATGGCCTGCATACTCACCAGACATGTCACCCATGGAGCATGTTTGGGATGCTCTGGATGGACGTGTACGACAGCGTGTTCCAGTTCCTACCAATAACCAACAACTTCGCACAGCCATTGAAGAGGAGTAGGACAACATTCCACAGGCCACAATCAACAGCCTGATCAGCTCTATGCGGAGGAAATGTGTCGAGCTGCATGAGGCAAATAGTGGTCACACCAGTGGTCACACTGGTTCTGATCCACACGGCTAAATTTTTTTGTTGTTGGTATATGTGACCAACAGATGCATATCTGTATTCCCAGTCATGTGAAATCCATAGATTAGGGCCTAATAATGTTTTTTCAATTGACTGATTTCCTTATCTTTGAAATTGTTGCATGTTGCCTTTATATTTTTGTTCAGTATGCAGGGCATTCGGAAAGTATTCAGACCCCTTGACTTTTTCCACATTTTTTTTACATTACAGCCTTATTCTAAAATGGATTTAAAAAATATATATTTGCATCAATCTACACACAATACTCCATAATGACAAAGCAAAAACAGAAATACCTTATTTACATAAGTATTCAGGCCCTTTGCTATGAGACTCGAAAGTGAGCTCAGGTGCATCCTGTTGCCATTCCACAACTTGATTGGAGTCCACCTGTGGTACATTAAATTGATTGGACATGATTTGGATAGGCACACACCTGTCTATTTAAGGTCCCACAGTTGACAGTGCATGTCAGAGCAAAAACCAAGCCATGAGGTCGAAGTAATTGTCCATAGCGCTCCGAGACAGGCTTGTGTCGAGGCACATATCTGGGGAAGGGTACCAAAACATTTCTGCAGCATTGAAGGTCCCGAAGAACACAGTGGCTTCCATGACTCTTAAATGGAAGAAGTTTGGAACCACCAAGACACTTCCTACAGTTGGTGCCCGGTCAAACTGCGCAATCGGGGGAGAAGGGCCTTGGTAAGCGAGGTGACCCAGAACCCGATGGTCACTCTGACAGAGCTACAGAGTTCCTCTGTGAGGATGGGAGAACCTTCCAGAAACCTTCTGCAGCACTCCACCAATCAGGTCTTTGTGGTAGAGTGGCCAGAAGGAAGCTACTCCTCAGTAAAAGGCACATGACAGCCCACCTGGAGTTTGCCAAAAGGCACCTAAAGAATATCAGACCATGAGAAACAAGATTATCTGGTCTAATGAAACCAAGATTGAACTCTTTGGCCTGAATGCCAAGCGTCACATCTGGAGGAAACCTGGCACCATCCCTACAGTGAAGCATGGTGATTTCAGCATCATGCTGTGGGGATGTTTTTCAGCGGCAGGGATTGGGAGACTACTCAGGATCGAGGGAAAGATGAACAGAGCAAAGTACAGAGAGATCCTTGATGAAAACCTGCTCCAGAGCGCTCAGGACCTCAGACTGGGGTGAAGCTTCACCTTCCAACCGGACAACGACCCTAAGCACACAGCCAAGATAACGCAGGAGTGGTTTTGGGACAAGTCTCTGAATGTCCTTGAGTGGCCTAGCCAGAGCCCGGACTTGAACCTGATTGAACATCTCTGGAGAGACCTGAAAATAGCTGTGCAGCAACGCTCAACATCCAACCTGACAGAGCTTGAGAGGATCTGCAGAGAAGAATGGGAGAAACTCCCCAAATACAGGTGTGCCAAGCTTGTAGCGTCAGACCCAAGAAGACTTAAGGCTGTAATCGTTGCCAAAGGTGCTTCAACAAAGTACTGAGTAAAGTGTCTGATTATGTAAATGTATATTTCAGTTTATTTTTTTATATACATTTGCAAAAAAATCTAAAAACCTATTTTTGCTTTGTCATTATGGGGTATTATGTGTAGATTTATTAGAAGAAACATTTTTTAAAACAATTTTAGAATAAAGCTGTAACAAACAACATTTGGAAAATGTCAACGGGTCTGAATACTTTCCGAATCCACTGTACTACTTAGAGTAAATCACTGTTACAATGATTTAGACATTTAGACATTAATAAATTAAAATCTTCCTGTTGGCTGAGAACGTTGTTTGACTTTTCCAGCAGATTGTGCACCCTTTTTTTTTTAGAAAAGACAGAAACACCTTAAAGAGCAACTGAATGTAATAAGCAATTTTTCCTCTTGAAAACGGCCTATGTGCCATCGATATGAGTCAGAAACATTTATTCTAGTGTAAATAGGATCATTTTTGTCATTAAGTCAGTCCAAAACTAAGATTTGTGAGATAATTTAGGAAAAAGAGGGTATGACAAGGAACGATGGTTAACTGTTATTCTCAGTCGCATTTCCTAATGAGGAGAATTGAAACAGAGGCTAAATCAGTAAATTCAGCCCCCCTTTATCATGCACGGGCTATTTCAAATGTAATGTAGCCATATAGATAAAAAATAATAACGGATAAGCCACAATGACTGACCATCATCACTAACATGTGGACGTCATTTACCATTTTCTCCATCTCTGAGGACACTGTACTTTCCTTTTCTTCTTCTCTGGCCTATAGCCTCGTGAAGAAGTGCCAACAGTAGAAGGAACAGAGCCACTCCTTTCCCCATGTTGTCCTTTCTCAACATTCACAACCTAAACATAAAGGAAAAAAACATGTCTTATTCAAGTGGGGCATCATTCTATATGGCAGGTGTGGATGCGATCTCCTACTCAATCACGATCATTCTTGATTCTCACCCCAATTGTTGGAGCACAGAATCAATGTACAGTACATGAGCCATCTGCAGAGTCACTGTATCAACTATGGGCTGAAGCTGGCAACATAAATGTACTTTATGAATTCCTGTTATGTTGTCAACTATTTATACAGACCAACTAAAACAACATGCCACATCATTTATGTATTTTTTCTTGCCTAGGGAACAAAGTCATCAGTGTAATGTAATCAATTTTTTATTTTTTACATTCCACAAGAGAAAGTAATTGCCCAACTACTTAGAAAGTTGTAATTTGATTTGAAAATGTGGATTTTATCATCTTACCTTAGTTCTTATTTAAATACAGCCGCCGGTTTTGGTATAATCATCTGGAGTGGTTTAGGAAGCAGCATCTCGTCCTGATCACCAGTTCGGACTAGTCCACTACGTGAAGTGCGATGTCGCTTCGGGAAGGACAGCGCTCGGTTCGTCTGCAAGAATGTGTAGATTATTGTGCGCTACACGTCACTATGTATTATCTTCATGTATCTTTATGACATTTCACAGTTTTACAGACTCACAGACACGGAATAAATTGTAGTCACCCATAGGACGTGTATGTGACCAATACAATTTGATTTAGTATTGCGCGTAATACTGTAGCTCTGGGCAGTGTACACAAGACTGAACTCTTTATAACGTATTACGCTTAATTAACAACTATAGAGGTGTAAAAAGCTGAGGATAAAAAGTTAAAACACGTTGTGGTTTCTTTTAACATTTCACTTTCCCCACAGTCTACGTTGAATTCCGATATTTGCAATTTAGAACTGTTTGTAACATTTCTGCATGGTGATTGTTTGGATGTTATACATTCAAATCCCAACTGATACATGTTATTAAGATTTTCCTCTTCTCCACTTGCACGCCTACTAACTTGAAAAACAGACAGATGTTTTTTTTCAGTATATAAAACCAGAACACAGGCTCCCCCGCATGTTCAAGAATAATTTAACTCCCACGTGGAATGAGACTTAATTAGATTTACAGCAGGATAAGGCCAACCTGTCAGTACTATGGTAAACTAGGGATAACTTGTTATGTCCCAGCTTGTGTTCTGCAGGTTTGATAAAACAAATACATAATTTAGTGAAAAATAAGGGGCTGAATTTGTTTCTCTTTCTCCAACTTTTCCGTTTACCCCTTGCGCTTCCATGCGGACCCCCGGGAACCCAGTTTGAAAACCCTTGATCACCTAACATATGTAAAAGCCTATTAAACATGCATATCTACTATTACACTATAATATAAATGTAGTAGTATCCCAATATCATAAATTTTTGGTTGTAGCGCCACCTTTAGGAATTGACAGTGCCGTGTTCCCCAAAATTCGAACGGGGTTGTGCGTAACCGGACCCCACGAATAGTAATCTGCTTTTCCCGGGGAAATATTTTGGTGTAACATGAAAACAAGCACGGCTTAGGTTTGTGTTCGCCACAAGTTACCACATCCACAAAATCATAAAGCCCGCCTATTTCTACAATTTATCTTCTTAAAATGTGAGTTTAAACCTAACCACACCGCTACCTTTATGCCTAACCCTAACCTTAAATTAAGACCAATAAGCAAATATTTACATGACATTTTACGATATAGGCCATTTTGACTTTGTAGTTGTGGTAACTAGTGGACACCCAGTTTTGATCATGTTGACATGTCTGTAGAAATGTGTAAGTTTCTTTCAATATTTTTTAAATCTTTATTATTAGAAACACAATTTACTAATGTTTATTTGCGGTTTATCTGTATTCTTAATACGGGTAGTTCGGGAAGCTAATCTTGCGATATCAACAAAATTGTAGCTAGCTAACCAGATAACGTTAGCTAACTACTGTAGCTAGCTAAGTTAGCAGACTTTTTTGCTAACAAATATGCCACAAAGTATCCTATATCCAGATTTCTGTTTAATTAACTATCTACCTAGATACAATGTTGCATTAACATCTTGCGATTTAGGCCTATCGTTCTTTTACGCCTTGGGATTGCTAAATAAATGTTAGCTGTGCCACTTGTCACATGTCACTAGCTAACGTTAGCAGTTAGCGATCTAATATGTTGCTCCCGTGCTGCACATAATCGTAGCTGACTACATTGTGACAACATTTGTAAAATATCTTAAGCTAAGTTTATAGAAAGTATGCTCAACATATTCGTTTATATAAAGTAGGCTAAACACATTAGTTTGCTCACTACTAGACTAGTTGCTAGATGTCAGTTGGTAACTTTCAGCTGTACTGTAAATGCTGTTTTCCCCCAGTATACCAAGTTGTAAACAGCAAGAGAATTCTCCCGGACAGAAGCTCTTCCATATGAACAATGAGTGGCTCAAAGCCAGACATTTTGTGGTCTCCCCACCACGCGGACCGCTATGTCATCTGTGACTCAGAGCTTGGACTGTACCGCATCGGACCTGTGGGGAGCGGCGAGACCAAAGCCGGAGCTCTCCCCCTCTCTGTGGAGACCGCTGCTACCCTATTAGCGATCAACTCAGACACCCCATACATGAAATGTGTGGCCTGGTACCCAAAGCACGAGCCTGAATGTCTGCTAGCAGTTGGACAGGCTAACGGCAGGGTAGTCCTCACTAGCCTAGGCCAGAGCCACAACTCCAAGTGCAAGGAGCTGATGGGGAAGGAGTTTGTGCCCAAGCATGCACGTCAATGCAACACCCTAGCCTGGAACCCTGTGGACAGCAACTGGCTAGCCGCCGGGCTGGACAAGCACAGAGCAGACTTCTCAGTGCTCATATGGGACATTAGCAGTAAGTTCTCCCCAGAGGCTAGTGTAGCCGCTGAAAAGATCCGTCTCTCGTCAGGAGACACAGACTCTGGCCTAGTGGTGACCAAGCCCCTGTATGAGCTAGGCCAGAACGATGCTTGCCTGTCCCTCTGCTGGCTGCCCCGCGACCAGAAGCTGCTCCTGGCTGGCATGCACCGCAACCTGGCCATCTTTGACCTGCGCAACACCAGCCAGAAGACCTTTGTCAACACCAAGGCCATACAGGGTGTGACAGTGGACCCCCACTTCCCCGACCGCGTGGCCTCCTTCTTCGAGGGCCAGGTGGCCATCTGGGACCTGCGCAAATTTGAGAAGCCAGTGCTCACGCTCACCGAGCAGCCCAAGCCGCTCACCAAGGTAACTTACTGGTATGCTTTTTTTTGTCTGTTGTGAAATTCTGTTGTCCCCTGCCATCCAGGGTACAATCGACATGCACATATCAGAAGTATACTTTTTGTGTGATAGCGTAATGCATAATTGTGCTGTAGCCTACATGTTTTGGATGTAAGGATGTACAACTCACTTTCCTTTCATTTCCAGGTGGCCTGGTGCCCCACGCGTATGGGCCTGTTGGCCACGCTAACGCGTGACAGCAACATCATCCGCCTTTACGACATGCAGCATACGCCCACGCCCATTGGCGACGAGACAGAGCCCACGATCATCGAGCGCAGCGTGCAGCCCAGCAACAGCCTCATTGGCAGCTTCGCCTGGCACCCCACTTCCCAGAACCGCATGGTGGTGGTTTCGGCTGCCAACCGCGTCATGACTGACTTCACAGTGTTCGAACGTATCTCTTTAGCCTGGAGCTCCACCACTTCGCTCATGTGGGCCTGCGGCAGGCACCTGTACGAGTGTGCCGAGGGGGTGGGAGGGGAGGGTACAGTAGAGAAGGACATAGCCACTAAGATGAGGCAGAGGGCACAGTCCAGGTACGGTCATGATACGGTCCAGGTGTGGAAGAACCATTTGCTGGCCGGAGGGGACGACCCCCAGCTCAAGTCCCTGTGGTACACTCTGTTCTATATCCTTTATTACACTCAACCTCAACTGGACCTCAAAGCCAGCTCCACTGTCTTTTTTCATTGTTCCCCTCTAATCAGGGACTGATTTATACCTGGGACACCAGGTGGGTACGATTAATTATCAGGTAGAACAGAAAACAAGCAGGCTCCGGACCTTGTAGGGTGAGAGTTGAATACCCCTGGTCTATTACATTACTGGTGCAAACTATTTTCTTAGCATTTCTAGCTTTGTGTGATTTATGTGCTGTTTGTTCTGTTTATTTTAGATAAGGTAGTCCCTGTGTGAGAGACATGCCTGGCGTTCTGCTTGCACTGTGGTAATTCATTGAATTATCATTTGTCTTTGTGTTCTTACACCTGACCTACAGGATAGACTAAGTTGCTATATTGTATGTCACTGTTTGCACTGTGGTTCTTATGATGTCTCAGCGTTCCGTTTCCTATGCAAGTATCACTCATGAAGCAGTACACTGAAGACGTGGAGCAGAAACAGCAGGGGAGCAAACAGGCCCTGGTCTATTCAGGCATCAAGAACATAGTCAAGTCCAGCTCAGGTAAGCAACTTAAAGATATAGATCATCTTTAGGCCTATATCTAGGCTAAATATACAGGCTGAACCCTTGAAAGTATTATGTAACACTGTAAGTTATATAACTATTTTTCAGTGTTTCTCCTAGGTTTATCTTTGCGTTGGAGCGAAAAAAGCCCCTGAAGTAACATTTGTATCTGTTGCTCTACTCCACCAGGCACTACAGAGAACCGGCGGTGCTGGAGCGGCTCAGACCGCCAGACGGACGTCCCCAGGTTCCACAGCGAGGAGCGCAGCCTTGCCCTTCGTCTGTGCGGCTGGATCAACCGAGGCCCCGACATCAACGTGGAGCCCTTCCTGCGCTCCCTGGAGGGGGAGGGCGAGTGGGAGCGTGCGGCCGCCGTGGCCCTCTTCAACCTGGATATCCGCAGGGCCATCCAGATCCTCAACAAGGGAGCCTCCGCTGAGCGAGGTACTGGCATGGAATCATCTGGGACAGGGCTATGTAATGACTTTTTGAAGATTCTTTGTAAGGGCTCAAGAACTTGTTTGCAATATACACTGTATGTACTGTACACAGCATAAAGTGTGCTACTAATTACTGCCTGGTCACAGACTGACAGGGAGACTAATTAGGTATTGAGTGTTAACATTACATGCATTACTCTCCTGTGCTCTTGTTGCCTGAGGTGTCACTTCCATCACGTCACAGCAAAAGTACCATAACATACTGCTGTTATTTCACCACTGTAAACAAAAACAGTATACAGTCAGAAAGTATACCCACCAATATTAGGTTAGGATTTGGCTGTAGTGTACAGTGGAAGCTCATAAACCAGGCTTTTCATAAACCAAGCTATCCAAGCAAAATAAACCAAACTTCCCCACCCTTCCTTCCTCGCAGGCGACCTGAACCTAAACGTGGTTGCCATGGCGTTGTCAGGCTACACGGACGAGAAGAGTTCCCTGTGGAGGGAGATGTGCAGCTCTCTGAGGCTGCAGCTCAAGAACCCCTACCTGTGTGTCATGTTTGCCTTCCTCACCAGTGAGCCTGGCACCTACGACGGAGTACTGGTACGCAGGGAAGGGGGTAAACCATTGATATAAACTGGGTTGCCAGATTCTTATGTGCATTATCCAATCCTTTATATCATTCATTGTCATGTTAGACTGAAGTACAAAGGGCTATAGTACCTGAATTGTCAAAAGGGGCTAGGGACCGCGAGGGGGCCTCAGTGAGTTTTCAGGGAAACTACAAATGAATCTTAAATATCATCAGCAGTATGAAGAGGGCAGTGTTTTACATAGTAGTTTGAAGATTCCAACATAAAAAATAAAAAAAGTACAACTCAGTCATACACACCTTGTTGTGTTTCCCTCCTTAGTATGAGAGTAGTGTGGCCGTAACGGACCGAGTGGCCTTCGCATGCATGTTCCTTAATGACGCACAGGTAAGACCTCCAGCAAACGCACGACAGCATACACTAAATAGATTATAATAGTTGTTTTTTTCACTGATTACCCCGTTTCTATCTATTGAAAGGAATGCGTTTCCTTTTCTCTGTGTGTTGTTATGCAGCTGCCTCGCTACATGGAGAAGTTGACCAGTGAGATGAAGGAGGTGGGGAACCTGGAGGGGATCCTGCTGACGGGGCTGACCAAAGACGGAGTGGACCTGATGGAGAGCTACGTGGACCGGACCGGAGACGTCCAGACCGCTAGCTTCTGCATGCTCAAGGTATGGTCGGAGCAGGGGCTGAATAGTCTTTCGCTACCCGACATCACACTGTAGAACGGTTGAAGTCAATGGAAGGAGTTGACTGACCTTATAGTTCTTACTTTGATCATCTGTCCCATGTTGGCTAGAATTAGTTTTCCTCAAGATCGATTGTTGGATCTTTCCCCAAGGATTTTCCCACATTCAGGCTTCTAGATTTATTGAAATGTTAAGATTTGCTGGGGTTCAAATGCTTAATGATGCTCTGTCACTGTAAGGGGAGCTTCATTACCAAGTGTTCTTCCCTCCCAGGGTTCCCCAGGGGAGGTGGTGAAGGACCCGCGTGTCCAGTGCTGGATCGAGAACTACCGTAACCTGCTGGACGCATGGAGGTTCTGGCACAAACGGGCTGAGTTTGACATCCACAGGAGCAAGCTGGACCCCAGCTCCAAACCACTGGCACAGGCAAGGAAAGGGAAAGGGAACACTGCACTAAGAGAGGGACAGTTGTTCATAGTTATTCACGTCTCTGTCTTTTGTTCTATCTCTTCATAAATCTTCACATGGAGGATGTGACTGAGTGACCAACTTGCTTGCAGGTTTTACATACATTTAAAACACAATAATAAATATGATTATCCTGCTTAATAAGTGATGCTAGTTGTTTATTTGTCATTGGTCAGCCAGATAATGATACACTGTATTGGACCCTTACATTCATCTCTAGCTTCATAATCTTAACAATGATCTCGATGATATAACCTATTCACGTTGGCTTCTGCTTGCTCTAATTTAACCTGCCAGTCCTTATCACACTTGACCTTTGTGTTGTTGCCTGCTGCAGGTGTTTGTGAGCTGTAACTTCTGTGGGAAGTCCATATCGTACAGCTGTTCGGCCATGCCCCACCAGGGCCGCGGCTTCAGCCAGTACGGGGTCAGCGGCTCGCCCACCAAGTCAAAGGTCACCAGCTGCCCCGGCTGCAGGAAGCCCCTCCCCCGCTGTGCCCTCTGCCTCATGAACATGGGCACGCCTGTGTCCAACTGCCCAGGTATTGGACATGGTATGCTCCACAGATAGGCTCTGGGTGGAAGTTGCCTGTAGCCACAGATCTAAGATCTGTTTACCTTCCCCTAACCATAACCATTATGGGGAGAGAATGAAAAACTGGTCATGGATCAGTGTTGAAAGTCAACTTTACCCTACTGTCACAGTTCTGCAGCCAGTCTAACTTCCTCATTACACACCCTATTATGCAAATAGGAATGCAAGTGCATACACACACTTTAGGGTAATTGAGCGAGAGAAATGCATACATACAGTATATTAGCTAGTGATACAATGGTGTTGTATCACTAACTAATATAAATCGCACAGAAAATAAATAAAGCAGATCATGAATGTGATGATTGTAGATACTGATCTGTACTTTAGTTGGTTTATAAAACATCAACTAGATTATTAATAGTAATTTAGTTAACCTGTATAGCGCTTTTCATTACGGAAAATAATCTCAAAGCACATAAAAAGCAAAACAAACATTCACATTTTATGGTTTAGATTAGAAGTGTGTAGTCATACAGCTGTTGTTTTTTTCCAGGCACGGGGAAGTCCGATGAGAAGGTGGATCTGACCAGGGAAAACAAATTGGCCCAGTTCAACAACTGGTTCACCTGGTGCCACAACTGCCGACATGGCGGCCACGCAGGTCACATACTCAGCTGGTTTAGGTAAGAACATTACCGGAACGTTCAGATAACATTTTCTGTATGGGAGTAGTTTTGTCAACAGAATGCATCATAGGTCTTGTAAAATGTTCTGGCAGTGTGGTGCCAGGACAACAACCTCTCCTCAATGTGAGCATGACAAAGGAGCTGATCGTGGACTACAGGAAAAGGGGGGCTGAACAGGCCCCAATTAACATCGACGGGGCTGTAGTGGAGCGGGTCGAGAGGTTCAAGTTCCTTGGTGTTCACATCACCAACAAACTATCATGGTCCAAACACACCAAGACAGTCATGAAGAGGGCACGACAACACCTTTTCCCCCTCAGGAGACTGAAACGATTTGGCATGGTTCCCCAGATCCTCATGATCCTACAGCTGCACCATCGAGAGCACCTTGACCGGTTGCATCACCGCCTGGTATGGCAACTGCTCGGCATCTGACCGTAAGCGCTACAGAGGGTAGTGTGTACAGCCCAGTACATCACTGGGGCCAAGCTTCCAGAACACATATAATAGGCGTGTTAGAGGGAGGCCCCAAAAATTGTCAAAGACTCCAGTCACCCAAGTCATAGACTGCTCTATCTGCTACCGCACGGCAAGCGGTACAGGAGCGTCAAATCTAGTCCCAAAAGGCTCGTTAACAGCTTCTACATCCAAGCCATAAGACTGCTGAACAATTAATCAAATAGCCACCTGGACTATTTACATTAACCCCCCCCCTTTGTTTTTACACTACTGCTACTCGCTATTTATTATCTATGCATAGTCACTTTACCCCTATCTACATGTACAAATTACCTCAACTAACCGGTACCCTCGCACATTGACTCGGTACAGGTACCCCCTGTATATAGCCTCATTATTTTATTGTTACTTTTTTATTTTATATTTGTTTTACTTTAGTTTATTTAGTAAATATTTTCTGAACTCTATTTCTTGAACTGCATTGTTGTTTAAGGGCTTGTAACTAAGAATTTCACGGTAAGGTCTACACCGGCGTATGTGATTTGGTAGCTTTGTGAAATGTTTCACACTTTCGGTGGTTTGTGCATTTTTTAATGGTTGTTAATTGATTAACCTTTGGTTGTCCTCTCTGTTCCCCATAGGGACCATACAGAGTGTCCAGTGTCGGCCTGCACCTGTAAGTGCATGCAGCTGGACACCACAGGAAACCTGGTGCCTTCAGACAGCCACTAGAGGGGCCTCTGGTAGGGTCCACAGCCTAACCACCAGCCTAAAACCTGCCTGTGCACTCTCACTACACTACGGCACCCACCAGTCGACACACCCCAGACTAAGCCAGGTTGCTGGGTACTGTTCTGGACAGGCCGCTTGAATAGTGTTAACACTGGGTGATCGCTTGAGTTGAATAAAAACGTACCATCTTTTCATAATCATATGGTAAGAGAGGCTAGATGTGTTACTGATGAATCAATGAATGTCTTGAACGATTGTGGCTTGATGCTTACTAATGACATTAAGGAGATCCTTAAAGGGATATATTATGAAGGTTGTGTTATAAACGGCCTCCTCTAACCAAACCTGAATCAGGATGATCCTTTAATTCCTAGCATTAGCATATAGCCTTCATTTCCCCTATTCCTTTAATCAGACAGCAGGTAAAGGATATGATTGTGTGCCAATATATTGTAGCTATGTTTTAAGACATTTTTTCAAGCTTTCTTTCTAGGTCACAGTCAGACTGAGATATCTCGAAAAACATTGACAAAGTGATGAAAGAAGGAAGTTAGTTACCCCAGGCAACAGAAAGAGAACAAATTGACAATGCTCTCTCTCTTCTGGTTACCCAGGCCTGTGCCACTCTTCATCTCACTTTGTATGTTAGGGCTTACAGTGCAGGGGCAGGGAGGGGGGAAGTTGTCTGTGTATTCACCTCCCCTCTCCCGGCCTGTGTCTTGTGAAAAGAGGCAGAGAAAAAACAGCAGCTGCTCGGCACTCCGACAAGACCCTCCAGATTGTTCTCTTCATAAAGAACTTCAGCTGCCGGAACACCACTGAACACCATTGACTCAAAGAGGGCGAGAGCTGGAGAGCGAGAAGGCTCTCGGTCCTCTCTCCCCGGGCCAAAATCGCGCACAAAATATGCATACTACACATCAATCCGGGATGGGTGTCCAGACGTACTCCACAGGGACGGCTATGTGTAAGCTGCATTGTAAATGTGTTTCTCTTTCTCTGCCTTCCCCCCATTGGACTCTACTGCTTCGACTTGGGGAACCATTGTAAGTGAGAGGGGCCTGCACCCGAGCTGGCTAAATCACTTAGTCATGGAGTAGGGAGGGGGCATGTGAGCTACTGTATTCTGTTTTTCACCACTGTCTCTCAGCGTCGGATGTTTTATGGTGTACCCTTTTGTGAACCATAATGGAGTGGATTTGGCAAATTTGGTAGGAGTGTACCGTTCTGAATAAAAAAGTTACTTGAACTCAAGTCTCCTAAAAGCATTTTTGCATTTGCCTTTTGAAAACAGAATCATAGTAACTAATTGCTTCAATCTTTGGTGGAAATGTATGCTCTATCATGTATGATGCAACTGTTACTGTTTTTTTTCTTCTCATATTTACAATTGTATAGAGGAAATAAAATACACAATGACTCTCCAGTAAATATCTAGGGGGTAAACTCACAAGTCCTCATAAAACATATACATATAGGGACTATGCAAATTTTGTTAAAAAACTGAGGATCACATTTCATCAAATCGTGTCTTTGTCCCTGAGTCAGGTTTGTCCAACATTTCGTCCATATGTATTCATGTCATTACATCACACATTATGTATTTAATTGTACAGGTAATAACACAAATATTGTAACGTAAATTTTGAGAAAGGTTTTGAGAAAAATTGGTCCAATCCTTAATACATCGATGACGTTATTGGCTGAAAGTACAGTCGATAGACATCATTGGTCCAATGAGTAATGTTACTGTATAATTTAGCTGTCCAACCACATGATCAGAATTATAGAGTGCAGCCCGCCCAGGTTTATCAGCCAGTAGTCTTGCGGATACAACTGTCATTTACAGTGGACATGGGGACGGTAGGGAAGCGCCAAAGATTAGGGAATATGTTTAGCTAACTGTATAAATTAAGTTTGTAAAACAACATATATTTAAAGTTATCGACAAAACATGCACAAAGAAGACTTGTTTTAGTGTTCTTCAGGTAAGTTATTGCAGTAGAATTCGCATTTTCAAGATGCGAGATTGCTGCAAAATGAGCTCGAGCAGCATACGAGCTAAAATTAAAGGAAGTTTATCCTCTGTTTTCCAGAAGCGGATATCTTGGCGATTTTTTTCCTGAAAGTGATACGAAGCAGCAGAATGTCAGTTCCCACCAACTCGCTTCAACAACAGTCCACAGTCAGACGTAGCAATGCAGGGTCCCCCAGTTTATCCAACAGCTGCCGTTTGCACCCCATCCGTGCTACCGTGCCCTACCAGCTCCTACGCGGGGGCCAGAGCAGCCCGACACGCTCTCTGCCTCTCTCTGTTGGAGGCAACAATGGACCGACAAATAGCCGCGGGTCATCTCCCCCAAGTGCGACACTGAATCTTGGAGTAAATTGCACTGGCGCCACGAGACAGAGACTGTCTCCTGAAAATAGGGTCTCGCACTCACCTGACCGGAGTCCAAACTCACCCGTTTGTAGAGGTAAAATATTTTTATATTATCCAGCTACCACATGCTACAATGTAGATGTATTCAGGATAAATGCACCATTTTGCTTGCTCTTGGTGATGGTCAAGAGATTGCAGGCCTTTTGTATTCCTGCAATACAGTGTTTGCTATGCATTTTATAGCCTAGTAATTTTTTAAAATATTGATGGATTAATGAGACTGACTGGGCCCTATTCAGTCACCTTGACATGGAAAAGGGCCCTAGGTTTCTAAGGTAAGTCAAACACATGATTAGGCTTTTTCTGATTTAGGATTCATATAATCAATAATTTGTAAACAAACTCACTAACATATTGGGTTTTGATTGAATATATGGCCCCAGAGTTACACGAAAGGGGGAAGAAGGCCTTCTACTACAGTACATCACTAATAAGGAAGCTTATAGTTTGTCCTCTCCTCTTACAAGCCTGCTGCTTCTGGAATATTGACAGAAAGGGGGAGGAGATCATTGGCAGCAAGACATGCTTAAGGGTTGTAAAGGGGCTGTAAGACCCTGAGAATCATTGTTGAACAAACAGTCAGGTTACAGGTGTATGACCTACTCCCTTTCAACTGTACTGTATTGTACACATCGGGAACATAATGTGAGCCCTATGTTATGGAGAATGGAAGTGAGTGGTGTGACATTTCATGTCTATTGGTTCAGCCTGAGCCGTTGTTCCTTTCAGGTGATAAGGAGATGAAGGGTGGACTGAAGGGGAGATGGAAGACTAGACCACTCTAAATCCTGTTTCTGAGACAGGCTCTCCTGCCAAATATTGATGTTGCCACGGGATTGCTGGCCTTCTAGGCAGAGTTCCTCTGTCCAGTGTCTGTTCTTTTGCCCATTTTAATATTTTATTGGACAGTCTGAGATATGGCTTTTCCTTTGCAACTCTGCCTAGAAGGCCAGCATCCCGGAGTCGCCTCTTCACTGTTGACATTGAGACTGGTGTTTTGCGGGTACTATTTAATGACGCTGCCACTTGAGGACTTGTGAAGCATCTGTTTCTCAAACTAGACGCTCTAATGTACTTGTCCTCTTGCTCAGTTGTGCACCGGGGCCTCCCACTCCTCTTTCTATTCTGGTTAGAGCCAGTTTGCGCTGTTCTGTGAAGGGAGTAGTAGTACACAGCGTTGTACGAGATCTTCAGTTTCTTGTCAATTTCTCGCATGGAATAGCCTTCATTTCTCAGAACAAGAATAGACTGATGAGTTTCAGAAGAAAGTTCTTTGTTTTAGGCCATTTTGAGCCTGTAATCGAACCGACAAATGCTGATGCTCCAGATACTCAATTAGTCTAAAGAAGGTCCGTTTTATTGCTTCTTTAATCAGAACAACAGTTTCCAGCTGTGCTAACATAATTGCAAAAGTGTTTTCCAATGATCAGTTAGCTTATCCAAGTTTAGTATTTTAAAAGGCCAACACAACGTGCCATTGGAAAACAGGAGTGATGGTTGCTGATAATGGGCCTCTGTTCGCCTATGTAGATATTCCATTCAAAATCATCCGTTTCCAGGTACAATAGTAATTTACAACATTGACAACGTCTACCCTGTATTTCTGATCAATTTGATGTTATTTTAATGGACAAAAAAATTGCTTTTCTTTCAAAAACAAGGACATTTCTAAGTGACCCAAAACTTTTGAATGGTAGTGTAGATGTATTGTTCATCTTTCATTGTCAAACGGAAATATGGAGCTATTTTTATTTGACCGTTTTGTAGAATTGTAGGTTATTTGCAGCAAACACACTGAATGGAATTTGTGGTGAATTTGTGGTTTTATCCTTCGACGCATCTGACAAATTAAGGTTAAACATTGAAGTGGACAATACATTGTGTCCTTGTCAGCCATGCAGCTTTGTGATTGGAACATTGGAGAAGTAAACTAGTGGACATCTTCCTTTCAGTCAGTCAGTGTGTTCATTCGCATCACTCATCTGAGCTAGTGTGGTGGGGGAAGGGTTGCAAGAACTACAGGCCAGGGTGAAGGCCATGGAAGAGGGTGACATTCCACCACATGATCCTTAGGTTCACACTATAACATCATCCCCACACCAGGCCGTCCCAATGGTCTCAACAAAGAAACTCCCCCTCCCTCACAAAGTGCCAGCTGTGCTGAAATGGCCTGCCTCATTGTCACACGTCCCCAAACTGCAGAGTAAGAGTAAATTGGAAAACAAGCTTGTTGTTAAACCTAGAACCCAGCCCAAAATCTGTCAACTTTGGTAGAAAGTTCACTATTTTTGAAAAGGTTGATTAGAAAATAGGGAGAGGGACCGTATGCATACTAAAAGCCAGGAAAGGATCTGACTTTATTTTGCTCTTGAGAGCCTAAATTTAGAAAAGTGGAGAGACAGTGGAAAATCACTTGGGCAAAATTTGCATGCTGTGTTTGGAGAACTTTGGCTAGAACAATATTGATGGAAATCCACTCCCCTTTCCTCAGATAGTTTACCCTAGGTTATTGGGTTTACTTACTTAGCCAACATATTTTGGTTGATATGCTCAGACTTGGCTGATCATCTAGGCTTTAGAGCCTAGGTGGTGTGTAGTGGTATCGAAAAGGAACACTGCATATGCACTTAGACAAGGAACAGATTTAATGAAGAATGTGTACCCTGGTCACCTGCTTCACCCCTCAGGAGCTCTTTGATATGGAAAACAAGGAGCTCTCATTGACTTTCAACAATCACAAAGCATAATACTGCTTACTAGCCTATTCTTTCATTCATTTCCTCCTTCATGTCTCCCTTCTTTAGAAAAACAGGGCATTTCTGTGTTTGGGTCTTTACTGTAAGTTACTGCAGGAGGAATGTTGAGTGAATGCAGGCCATATTGATGTTAATTATGGTGTGGTTGTTTATGAGTTCTTATGTGGGTGGTGTGTGTTTAACTACTTTGGCTGAGAGAATGCAGCTCCCATGACATCAGACTGAGCTTCAACACATCCAGATTAGTTAGGCCTAGTATATATCACGGTAGAGCAATGATAGTCAATGAGGTTAGCAATAGAGACGTTTATGGAAAACAACAAGACGTTCCTGGCCAATTGTTCAGTATGTCAGTGTGGGTGTGTCCTATCCTGACCCTTGCTCTCCCCTCGCTCATGTAGGAGAGAGGTCCAAACTGCAGGTGCGTAGCTCCAGTGCTATCCGGCGGACATCTTCCCTGGACGCCATTATGGGGCCGTACCTCGCAGGCCAGTGGCCTCGTGACTCCCACGGACCCTACCCTTCCTGCATGAAAGACAAAGCCACACAGGTAACTGTAGGCCAAAGGACCCATAAAAGCTAATGATGCACATCATAATAATTTCTTTAAAAGCATATGTTTTCTAAATAAAATTTATATTCAGAAAAACCCATACTGGGTTTATTTTGACTACAATTTTCCTGGGTAGCAGCCCACACGTCAGCACTCACTATTCTGGTCAACGTGATTGAGAGTTCAATGCAGTTTGAGAATGGGCAGATTTGTGGTTATGAACCCATATTGAATATGTATGATGATTGCAGGGCCATTGACCATGGCCGTGCTGTCCGTCCTAATAGAATCCTTTCATGTGGCTGAATGAGCGCCGCCCAGCCTCATTTACATGGCTTCTTCCCTTTAACCCTTCATTCACCTTGGGGCTCTTTGTTTAGTCTTTGGAAGTGGTGAGTGGGCCTCCAGGTTCAAGTAGCTACATATAGAATCAACGTTCCCCTAATGATGGTGTGGACTGCTTCACTTAAACCACTTTGATTAGGAAAAGCCCAAACTCCCCAAGTACAGTCACAGACTAGCTACTTCCTGTTAACAAGATCTCCCAATACCTCAAATCGCCTGTAACACTGCATCAGCAAAAACCCTGGGACAAAAAGTCTTTGTTGTAGCACACAATCTAGAGACGGGCTCTTTTCAGAGCTGTAATGCAGCTCTCTGTGGAGGTGAAGTTGTTTGCACCTGTCCCTCAGGCGATGGTTGGGGTTAGGAGAGGAATCCCACTGCTTACCACCTGGCCCTCGTGGCTGGCCCGTCTGCCTTTGTGTGGGAGTGAGGAGCGGAGGGCCATACATATGCTAATCACTGTTCCGGGATAGATCTGTCTGCCCTAGACCCTGTGGTTACAGAACACAGAGAATGTCTGTATGAAGATTAAACAGACAGACAGACACACGCACACAGGCACACATACATGGGCACACAGACAGACAGACAGACAAACAGAGTGCAATGATTTAGTCTGGTGTGTGTTTGTGCACACATACACATGCACACACACCAGACTAAAGACCGACTTAATCTTAGTTTTTAGAATTGTGTTACACAGGCAGGATGTGGACGGTCTATTATCGATGACAATCAACTCAGCATGTTTTACTTGAGTTGTCTAAAGTGAGCAGTTATGCATTACAACTCTTTCCATGTTCTTCAAGCAGCTTAAATCCATAATAAGCGTTTAGTCAAATATATTTATCTATTCTCGAAAATGTTCCTCATGTTTTAGACGTGCATACTGTAAGATGGCTGCAGATGAGAATACCAACAAGGTCACAGAACCAGAACGTAATGCCCTCATCAACTCAAATCAGACCAAATGATAGCAGTGGCATTCTATACTCTTGCCTCAGCATGTAAACTAAACAGACCAACTTGAATGCCATTGTAAATCCATTGACATTCAGTATCCCTGCTGGGAAATCAAACAGGATTTTAAGTGGGGTGAGAATAATTTAACATGGGCTGTAGACTGTGAAAGTAAATTACCAGAGTATTATCTGGCACGACACATGGCACACAACCCCACAAAACACACAAGGCAGGCCGGGAAGTGAAAAAACTAAGTCGATGAAAGAGCCTTGAGATAAACATAGCTGGGAGCTCTGTGAACAAATCAAATCAAGTGTTATTGGTCACATACACATGGTTAGCAGATGTTAATGTGAGTGTAGTGAAATGCTTGTGCAAGATGCAGTAGATGGTATAGAGTACAGTGTACATGCATATGAGATGAGTAATGTAGGGTATGTAAACATTATATGAAGTGGCATTGTTTAAAGTGACTAGTGATACATTTATTACATCAAATTTTTTATTATTAAAGTGGCTTGAGATTTGAGTCAGTACGTTGGCAGCAGCCACTCAATGTTAGTGATGTCTGATGGCCTTGAGATAGAAGCTGTTTTTCAGTCTCAGCTTTGATGCACCTGTACTGACCTCGCCTTCTGGATGATAGCGGGGTGAACAGGCAGTAGCTCGGGTGGTTGTTGTCCTTGATTATCTTTTTGGCCTTCCTGTGACATCAGGTGGTGTAGGTGTCCTTTGTGAGTGTTTTTGGTGAAAAGCCACATTTCTTCAGCCTCCTGAGGTTGAAGAGGCACTGTTGCGTCTTCTCCACCACGCTGTCTGTGTGGGTGGACCGTTTCAGTTTGTCTGTGATGTGTACGCCGAGGAACTTATAACTTTCCACCTTCTCCACTACTGTCCTGTCGATGTGGATAGGGGGGTGCTCCTGCTGTTTCCTGAAGTCCACGATCATCTCCTTTGTTTTGTTGCCGATATTTACCTGACACCACACTCAGAGGGCCCTCACCTCTTCCCTGTAGGCCATCTTGTCGTTGTTGGTAACCAGGCCTACCACTGTAGTGTCGTCTGCAAACTTGATGATTGAGTTGGAGGCGTGCATGGCCACGCAGTCATGGGTGAACAGGGAGTACAGGAGAGGGCTGAGAATGCACCCTTGTGGGGCCCCAGTGTTGAGGATCAGCGGGGTGGAGATGTTGTTTCCTACCCTCACCACCTGGGGGCAGCCCATCAGAAAGTCCAGGACCCAGTTGCACAGGGTGGGGTCGAGACCCAGGGTCTCAAGCTTAATGACGAGTTTGGAGGGTACTGTGGTGTTACATTTTTTTTTTTGACATTTTATTTAACTAGGCAAGTAAGTTAAGAACACATTCTTATTTTAAATGACGGCCTAGGAACTGTGGGTTAACTGCTTTGTTCATGGGCAGAACGACAGATTTTTACCTTGTCAGCTTGGGGATTCCAATGCTCTAACCACTAGGCTTCCTCCTGCCTAATGCTGAGCTGTAATCAATGAACAGCATTCTTACATAGGTATTCTTCTTGTCCAGATGGGTTAGGGCAGTGTACAGTGTGATTGCGTCGTATGTGGACCTATTGAGGCGGTAAGCAAATTGGAGTGGGTCAAGGGTGTCAGGTAGGGTGGAGGTGATATGGTCCTTGACTAGTCTCTTAAAGCACTTCATGATGACTGAAGTGAGTGCTTCGGGACGATAGTAGTTTAGCTCAGTTACCTTAGCTTTCTTGGGAACAGGAACAATGGTGGCTCTCTTGAAGCATGTGGGAACAGCAGACTGGGATAGGGATGGATTGAATATGTCCGTAAACACACCAGCCAGCTGGTCTGCGCATGCTCTGAAGACGCGGCTAGCGATGCCGTCTGGGCCGGCAGCCTTGCGAGGGTTAACACGTTTAAATGTTTTACTCACGCTGGCTGCGGTGAAGGTGAGCCCGCAGGTTTTGGTAGCGTGCCGTGTCAGTGGCACTGTATTGTCCTCAAAGTGAGCAAAGAAGTTGTTTAGTTTGTCTGGCAGCAAGACGTCGGTGTCTGCGACGGGACTGGTTTTCTTTTTATAATCCGTGATTGACGGGGGGGGGGGGGGGATATACACGGCTGTGATTATAATCGAAGAGAATTCTCTTGGTAGATAATGCTGTCGGCATTTGATCATAAGGAATTCTAGGTCAGGTGAACAAAAGGACTTGAGTTCCTGTATGTTGTTATGATTAACGAGTTAAGGTGTGATCATAAGGCATACACCCCCCGCCATTCTTCTTACCAGAGAGATGTTTGTTTCTGTCGGCATGGTGCATGAAGAAAACGGGTGGTTGTACCGACTCTGATAACGTATCTCGAGTGAGCCATGTTTCCATGTAACATTCTCTGTTTCAATCTCTGAAGGCAACCCTTGCTCGAATTTCGTCTATCTTGTTGTCAAGAGACAGAACATTAGCGAGTAGTATACTTGGGAGGGGTGAGCGATGTGCCCGTCTACAGAGCCTGACCAGAAGACCGCTCCATCTGCCCCTTCTGTTGTGCTGTTGTTTTGGGTCGTCTACTGAGATCCAAACCATTGTCCTGGGTGGTGGTCCAAACAGAGGATCCACTTCGGGAAAGTTGTATTCCTGGTTGTAATGTTGGGAAGTTGACGTTGCTCTTATGGTCAATAGTTCTTCCCGGCTGTATGTAATAAGACTTAAGATTTCCTGGGGAAACAGTGTAAGAATTAATACATAAAAAAAAACAAAATAGTGCATAGTTTCCTAAGAATGTGAAGCGCGGCGACCAACTCTGTCGGCGCCTTTACACTGTTGCAGACACTTAATTTGTTATAAAAAAATAAACATTTCACTTGTTATTACAATGATGATGGAGATAAGTAGCCTATGGTGTAAGCATTGCTATGTTTTTGTACCCTTTTTACTATTTGCTGAAGGGCAGGCTTTAGTAGAACCGGAGAACTAGGCTAAAATGTTTTAATACCCATATTACTTAACATCTCAATATAACTTTTTGCAGTTAGCACTTAGCATTGGAAACATTCATTTCACTATTCATTCAGCCCTCAATGTTTGGCTCTAGCATCAAACACCACAGCAATACCATAGTCATGTACAAAAACATATCTGCCATCCAGCATAGTGGCCTCTTTATTGGAGCACAAGCACCCGTTTAAACGGTTTGTCCTTTCTGAAGAGCAATGTGCCAGTAGCCATAATGCTTCACTAGTGTTCTTCATATTACATATCATAAAGTGGGTCTTTTGTGTCACGTTGTGCATTAAAGAGGATGTTTTGTTTTTCGACAAGGGTCAAACGTAAGGCAGTACGAGGACATTGACATTTAAGATTCTTCACTTTACTGTACTGACCACGACTCCTTGGAGGACCAATGTCACTGTTGATATGCATAATCAAGGGGATGTGCATCATGGTTGCATACATGTTTTTGAAACATCCTGTCTCTTTTTTTGCATATGTTTTACATAAGTTAACCATTTCATTATTTATGTAAAGGTTGCATTCTTGTAGACACTAGAGCACTTTTCTTTATCTGCTGTAGTGGAGAAAGAGCAGCCATTTCCCACAGACTTACCAACTAGTATGTACAGTGCCTTGCGAAAGTATTCGGCCCCCTTGAACTTTGCGACCTTTTGCCACATTTCAGGCTTCAAACATAAAGATATAAAACTGTATTTTTTTGTGAAGAATCAACAACAAGTGGGACACAATCATGAAGTGGAATGACATTTATTGGATATTTCAAACTTTTTTAACAAATCAAAAACTGAAAAATTGGGCGTGCAAAATTATTCAGCCCCCTTAAGTTAATACTTTGTAGCGCCACCTTTTGCTGCGATTACAGCTGTAAGTCGCTTGGGGTATGTCTCTATCAGTTTTGCACATCGAGAGACTGACATTTTTTCCCATTCCTCCTTGCAAAACAGCTCGAGCTCAGTGAGGTTGGATGGAGAGCATTTGTGAACAGCAGTTTTCAGTTCTTTCCACAGATTCTCGATTGGATTCAGGTCTGGACTTTGACTTGGCCATTCTAACACCTGGATATGTTTATTTTTGAACCATTCCATTGTAGATTTTGCTTTATGTTTTGGATCATTGTCTTGTTGGAAGACAAATCTCCGTCCCAGTCTCAGGTCTTTTGCAGACTCCATCAGGTTTTCTTCCAGAATGGTCCTGTATTTGGCTCCATCCATCTTCCCATCAATTTTAACCATCTTCCCTGTCCCTGCTGAAGAAAAGCAGGTCCAAACCATGATGCTGCCACCACCATGTTTGACAGTGGGGATGGTGTGTTCAGCTGTGTTGCTTTTACGCCAAACATAACGTTTTGCATTGTTGCCAAAAAGTTCAATTTTGGTTTCATCTGACCAGAGCACCTTCTTCCACATGTTTGGTGTCTCCCCCAGGTGGCTTGTGGCAAACTTTAAACAACACTTTTTATGGATATCTTTAAGAAATGGCTTTCTTCTTGCCACTCTTCCATAAAGGCCAGATTTGTGCAATATACGACTGATTGTTGTCCTATGGACAGAGTCTCCCACCTCAGCTGTAGATCTCTGCAGTTCATCCAGAGTGATCATGGGCCTCTTGGCTGCATCTCTGATCAGTCTTCTCCTTGTATGAGCTGAAAGTTTAGAGGGACGGCCAGGTCTTGGTAGATTTGCAGTGGTCTGATACTCCTTCCATTTCAATATTATCGCTTGCACAGTGCTCCTTGGGATGTTTAAAGCTTGGGAAATCTTTTTGTATCCAAATCCGGCTTTAAACTTCTTCACAACAGTATCTCGGACCTGCCTGGTGTGTTCCTTGTTCTTCATGATGCTCTCTGCGCTTTTAACGGACCTCTGAGACTATCACAGTGCAGGTGCATTTATACGGAGACTTGATTACACACAGGTGGATTGTATTTATCATCATTAGTCATTTAGGTCAACATTGGATCATTCAGAGATCCTCACTGAACTTCTGGAGAGAGTTTGCTGCACTGAAAGTAAAGGGGCTGAATAATTTTGCACGCCCAATTTTTCAGTTTTTGATTTGTTAAAAAAGTTTGAAATATCCAATAAATGTCGTTCCACTTCATGATTGTGTCCCACTTGTTGTTGATTCTTCACAAAAAAATACAGTTTTATATCTTTATGTTTGAAGCCTGAAATGTGGCAAAAGGTTGCAAAGTTCAAGGGGGGCGAATACTTTCGCAAGGCACTGTAGTATGTCAGTCACCAACCACAAAGTAGCCTTTGGCAGTCTGTCCTAATGTGGATTGTCATTAAAACGGTAAGGATACAACTTTAAGTAGTAGCTATCACACATGTTATTACTGTTTTGTGCTTCTGGTGAGATGCAGCCATCTTTATCCTGCAAATACAATTTTTGACTCGTTTGACTGTTTCCAGATGTGTGCATCTCTGGCGACGGTACAGGGGTGATGATTGCTGTCACCCACCTCTCTTGTCTCTCAGTCTTCCTGAATTCCATACAAATGATGGGGACTGATGTGGGTGTATTTGTTTATCCACTGCTTAGAGTATGCATATTTATATGTGTGTGTGTGTGTGTGTGATTCAGACATCTGGTCTGTGGATAGAGGAGGCTGGAGGGGAGCAGGGAAGCCCACACCAGCGGTCAGCTTCCTGGGGTAGTGCAGACCATCTGAAAGAGGTAGGTGCCACTCTCAACCTTCCTAGCAAATACAGCCTAGCCTGCACACTCTCTGCATGACCTATGTCCCTAGTCAAAACAACTGTACAGAGCGCTATCCTATTATTTGTAATCCAATACTGTAACCAATGTCAACACCATAACTCTCTGAGGAGTTGAGTGTTAGACCAGAATAGCTGGTCTGTCACAAAACATCCAGCGAGAGTTGTATTGTTGACATTATTGGATCTGCGCTGTATGTGCATAGTCAACTAAACTTCCAACAAGTTTTTGTCAGGGCTTTGAGGTTCAGCCATTACTTGAAATGTGTTTTATTTGTCAGGATACGAGGTTCAGTTAAATATTACTCTCCTGAAGGTTGGTTTCCGTGCGCGTAGCATGGCTGAGTTAGTGGCTAGTTGGAGACCACATTGAGCTATTAGTTCTCTAGTGCTTCCAGACCACAGTCTTTATTTAACCTTCCTTTCCCTCTGTAGTCTAGTCCGTCGCATCTCGTTGGGCCTGGTTGTTTTGAGAGGGGGAGCAGGCACTGAACTTGTCTGCAGGGTGTAACAGCCATATCATTTCCCTCTCAGCTTGGCCTTGTTGATACTCTAGTGACAAGGATGAACCTTATCTAACTCCATAAAGGCCTAGTCCTCCTGCAAACAACCCATATATAAGCGTGTTACAGTCTGCTGGCTTTTGCTCAAGAGCAACACAGCAAAACAGTTGTATTGAGGCTTTTGAAGTGGACTGACTTACATAAGATATGCCTGTTAGATGAGCGATAAACACTAAATGGATGGAATGTTCTCTCACTATGTTGAGATGTTTCTTTTTTTTCTTGACATGATTATGGTGATATGCTATTGTATTGTATGTACATGTAGTAACATATTGCAACATATAGTACATGTTTCTAAAGATACTAATAATCTAAGTCGCCCATTGTAGCATATAAAAGTAGCAATAGGTACATTTGGATTTGACATATGGTCTTACATATTGTCAATGAAATGTATTATTTTAGCTGACCCAGTCATATGTAGCCAAAGGCCAAATCCTCTCACCCAACAGTGAGTGGTACTATACAGTAAGAAGGTGTATTAAAATCTTATCCTACAAGGTCCGGATTTTCTGTTCTTCCTGATAATGAATTGCACCCATCTGATGTCCCAGGTCTAAATCAGTCCCTGATTATAGGGGAACAAAAAAACACATTGGAACTCGCTTCAAGGTCCAGAGTTGAGTTTCAAGGCAGTAGAGTATCGCAACATTGTTTTGGGGGATTTTATATCGATACTGTTGACTCGAAGTATTGATTTAAAAAAGACAAGATAGTGTTAGCTAGCGTAGTCAGGTGTACCTGGCCCAAACCTCTAGTATTTATCATCCTATAGCTAGTTCTTCATTTTTTTCTTGGTTTTAAATGGTGAACCAACTTGTTTTGAGCACTTTTACCTCCAAAACGGATTTTGTCATGGGTTTCTCTTATCCGTCTGCAGCAGACATATTGTATCGCTCACCTAAGTATCGTGATAATATCATATTGTGAGGTGCAGCCCTTTAATACTCTAAGCTTTACACTACCCTGTTCTTTCTCATCTTCAGAAACCTCATATGGATTGCCTTGTCACTATTGACTTTTGAGGTTGACCGATTATGATTTTTCAACGCCGATACTGATTATTGGAGGACCAAAAAAAGCTGATACTGATTAATCGGCTGATTTTAAATAAATTAAAAATTAAAAAATTACATTTGTTTTATTTATTTGTAATAATGACAATTACAACAATACTGAATGAACACTTATTTTAACTTAATATAATACATCAATAAAATCAATTTAGCCTCAAATAAATAAACAATGAAACATGATCAATTTGGTTTAAATAATGCAAAAACAAAGTATTGGAGAAGAAAGTAAAAGTGCAATATGTGCCATGTAAGAAAGCTAACGTTTAAGTTTCTTGCTCAGAACATGAGAACATATGAAAGCTGGTGGTTCCTTTTAACATGAGTCTTCAATATTCCCAGGTAAGAAGATTTAGGTTGTAGTTATTATAGGAATTATAGGACTTTCTCTCCAAACGATTTGTATTTCATATACCTTTGACTATTGGATGTTCTTATAGGCACTTTAGTATTGCCAGTGTAACAGTATAGCTTCCTTCCCTCTCCTCGCCGCTACCTGGGCACGAACCAGGAACACATCGACAACAGCCACCCTCGAAGCAGCGTTACCCATGCGTTACCCAAGTCTCAGAGCGAGTGACGTTTGAAACGCTATTAGCGCACACCCCGCTAACTAGCTAGCCATTTCACATCGGTTACACCAGCCTAATCTCGGGAGTTGATAGGCTTGAAGTCATAAAGCTACTGGCAAAACGCACAAAAGTGCTGTTTGATTGAATGCTTACGAGCCTGCTGGTGCCTACCATCACTCAGTCAGACTGTTCTATCAAATCATAGACTTAATTATAACATAATAACACACAGAAATACGAGCCGTAGGTCATTAATATGGTCGAATCCGGAAACTATCATTTCGAAAACAAAACGTTTATTCTTTCAGTGAAATACGGAACCGTTCTGTATTTTATCTAACGGCTGGCATCCCGAAGTCTAAATATTGCTGTTACATTGCACTACCTTCAATGTTATGTCATAATTACATACAATTCTGGCAAATCAGTTCCCAATGAGCCAGGCAGCCCAAACTGTTGCATATACCCTGACTGCGTGCAATGAACGCAAGAGAAGTGACACAATTTCACCTGGTTAATATTGCCTGCTAATCTTTCTTTTTTTTATTTTTTAAACTAGTAATATCATCAACCATGTATAGTTGTAACTAGTGATTATGATTGACTGATTGTTTTTACAAGATAAGTTTAATGCTAGCTAGCAACTTACCTTGGCTTCTTACTGCATTCGTGTAACAGGCAGGCTCCTCGTGAGGCAGGTGGTTAGAGCGTTGGACTAGTTAACCGTAAGGTTGCAAGATTGAATCCCTGAGCTGACAAGGTAAAAATCTGTCGTTCTGCCCCTGAACAAGGCAGTTAACCCACCGTTCCTAGGCCGTCATTGAAAATAAGAATGTGTCCTTAACTGACTTGCCTCGTTAAATAAAGATGTCAAAAAAAATCAAATTGGCAAAGTCGGCGTCCAAAAATACCGATTTCCATTTGTTATGAAAACTTGAAATCGGCCCTAATTAATCGGCCATTCCAATTAATCGGTCGACCTCTAATTGACTCCTATCATGTACTCTCAAAGCAAGTCAATCCAGGCTAACCACACTGTACTGTTATATAAAACCCTCTATGAATGACATGGTACTGTTCTATAATAACCTACATGGATATAATGGTACTGTTCTATAATAACCTACATGGATATAATAGTACTGTTCTATAATAACCTACATGGATATAATAGTACTATTCTATAATAACCTACATGGATATAATGGTACTGTACTATAGTAACCTACATGGATATAATGGTACTGTTCTATAATAACCTACATGGATATAATGGTACTGTTCTATAGTAACCTACATGGATATAATGGTACTGTTCTATAATAACCTGTATGAATGACATGGTACTGTTCTATAATAACCTACATGGATATAATGGTACTATTCTATAGTAACCTACATGGATATAATGGTACTGTTCTATAGTAACCTACATGGATATAATGGTACTGTTCTATAGTAACCTACATGGATATAATAGTACTGTTCTATAATAACCTGTATGGATATAATAGTACTGTTCTATAGTAACCTGTATGAATGACATGGTACTGTTCTATAATAACCTACATGGATATAATGGTACTATTCTATAGTAACCTACATGGATATAATGGTACTGTTCTATAGTAACCTACATGGATATAATGGTACTGTTCTATAGTAACCTACATGGATATAATGGTACTGTTCTATAGTAACCTACATGGATGACATGGTACTGTTCTATAATAACCTACATGGATATAATGGTACTGTTCTATAATAACCTACATGGATATAATGGTACTGTTCTATAATAACCTACATGGATAGAATGGTACTGTACTATAGTAACCTAAATGGATATAATGGTACTGTACTATAATAACCTGTATGGATGACATGGTACTGTTCTATAATAACCTACATGGATATAATGGTACTGTTCTATAATAACCTACATGGATAGAATGGTACTGTACTATAGTAACCTAAATGGATATAATGGTACTGTTCTATAGTAACCTACATGGATATAATGGTACTGTTCTATAGTAACCTGTATGGATGACATGATGCTGTACTATAATAACATGTATGAATGACTTGGTACTGTTCTATAATAACCTACATGGATGACATGATACTTTACTATAATAACCTGTATGAATGACATGGTACTGTTCTATAATAACCTACATGGATATAATGGTACTATTCTATAAAAACCTACATGGATGACATGGTACTGTTCTATAATAACCTACATGGATGACATGGTACTGTACTATAATAACCTGTATGGATGACATGGTACTGTTCTATAGTAACCTACATGGATATAATAGTACTGTTCTATAGTAACCTACATGGATATAATGGTACTGTACTATAGTAACCTAAATGAATGTAATGGTACTGTTCTATAGTAACCTACATGGATATAATGGTACTGTTCTATAGTAACCTACATGGATATAATGGTACTGTTCTATAATAACCTGTATTGATGACATGATACTGTTCTATAGTAACCTACATGGATATAATAGTACTGTTCTATAGTAACCTACATGGATATAATGGTACTGTACTATAGTAACCTAAATGGATATAATGGTACTGTACTATAATAACCTGTATGGATGACATGGTACTGTTCTATAGTAACCTACATGGATATAATGGTACTGTTCTATAGTAACCTACATGGATATAATGGTACTGTTCTATAGTAACCTACATGGATATAATAGTACTGTTCTATAATAACCTGTATGGATATAATAGTACTGTTCTATAGTAACCTGTATGAATGACATGGTACTGTTCTATAATAACCTACATGGATATAATGGTACTATTCTATAGTAACCTACATGGATATAATGGTACTGTTCTATAATAACCTACATGGATATAATGGTACTGTTCTATAATAACATACATGGATAGAATGGTACTGTACTATAGTAACCTAAATGGATATAATGGTACTGTTCTATAGTAACCTACATGGATATAATGGTACTGTTCTGTAGTAACCTGTATGGATGACATGATGCTGTACTATAATAAAATGTATGTATGACTTGGTACTGTTCTATAATAACCTACATGGATATAATGGTACTATTCTATAATAACCTACATGGATGACATGGTACTGTACTATAATAACCTACATGGATGACATGGTACTGTTCTATAATAACCTACATGGATGACATGGTACTGTACTATAATAACCTGTATGGATGACATGGTACTGTTCTATAGTAACCTACATGGATATAATAGTACTGTTCTATAGTAACCTACATGGATATAATGGTACTGTACTATAGTAACCTAAATGAATGTAATGGTACTGTACTATAATAACCTGTATGGATGACATGGTACTGTTCTATAATAACCTACATGGATATAATGGTACTGTTCTATAATAACCTACATGGATATAATGGTACTGTTCTATAGTAACCTACATGGATATAATGGTACTGTACTATAATAACCTGTATGGATGACATGGTACTGTTCTATAATAACCTACATGGATAGAATGGTACTGTACTATAGTAACCTAAATGGATATAATGGTACTGTTCTATAGTAACCTACATGAATATAATGGTACTGTTCTATAATAACCTGTATGGATGACATGATACTGTTCTATAGTAACCTACATGGATATAATGTACTGTTCTATAGTAACCTACATGGATATAATGGTACTGTTCTATAGTAACCTACATGGATATAATGGTACTGTTCTATAGTAACCTACATGGATATAATAGTACTGTTCTATAATAACCTGTATGGATATAATAGTACTGTTCTATAGTAACCTGTATGAATGACATGGTACTGTTCTATAATAACCTACATGGATATAATGGTACTATTCTATAGTAACCTACATGGATATAATGGTACTGTTCTATAATAACCTACATGGATATAATGGTACTGTTCTATAATAACATACATGGATAGAATGGTACTGTACTATAGTAACCTAAATGGATATAATGGTACTGTTCTATAGTAACCTACATGGATATAATTGTACTGTTCTATAGTAACCTGTATGGATGACATGATGCTGTACTATAATAACATGTATGTATGACTTGGTACTGTTCTATAATAACCTACATGGATGACATGATACTTTACTATAATAACCTGTATGAATGACATGGTACTGTTCTATAATAACCTACATGGATATAATGGTACTATTCTATAATAACCTACATGGATGACATGGTACTGTACTATAATAACCTACATGGATGACATGGTACTGTTCTATAATAACCTACATGGATATAATGGTACTGTACTATAATAACCTGTATGGATGGCATGGTACTGTTCTATAGTAACCTACATGGATATAATAGTACTGTTCTATAGTAACCTACATGGATATAATGGTACTGTACTATAGTAACCTAAATGGATATAATGGTACTGTACTATAATAACCTGTATGGATGACATGTTCTATAATAACCTACATGGATATAATGGTACTGTTCTATAATAACCTACATGGATAGAATGGTACTGTACTATAGTAACCTAAATGGATATAATGGTACTGTTCTATAGTAACCTACATGGATATAATGGTACTGTTCTATAGTAACCTGTATGGATGACATGATGCTGTACTATAATAACATGTATGAATGACTTGGTACTGTTCTATAATAACCTACATGGATGACATGATACTTTACTATAATAACCTGTATGAATGACATGTTACTGTTCTATAATAACCTACATGGATATAATTGCACTATTCTATAATAACCTACATGGATGACATGGTACTGTACTATAATAACCTGTATGTATGACATGGTACTGTTCTATAATAACCTGTATGGATGACATGGTACTGTTCTATAGTAACCTACATGGATATAATAGTACTGTTCTATAGTAACCTACATGGATATAATGGTACTGTACTATAGTAACCTAAATGAATGTAATGGTACTGTACTATAATAACCTGTATGGATGACATGGTACTGTTCTATAGTAACCTACATGGATATAATGGTACTGTTCTATAATAACCTACATGGATATAATGGTACTGTTCTATAGTAACCTACATGGATATAATGGTACTGTTCTATAGTAACCTACATGGATATAATGGTACTGTTCTATAGTAACCTACATGGATATAATAGTACTGTTCTATAATAACCTGTATGGATATAATAGTACTGTTCTATAGTAACCTGTATGAATGACATGGTACTGTTCTATAATAACCTACATGGATATAATGGTACTATTCTATAGTAACCTACATGGATATAATGGTACTGTTCTATAATAACCTACATGGATATAATGGTACTGTTCTATAATAACCTACATGGATATAATGGTACTGTTCTATAGTAACCTGTATGGATGACATGATGCTGTACTATAATAACATGTATGAATGACTTGGTACTGTTCTATAATAACCTACATGGATGACATGATACTTTACTATAATAACCTGTATGAATGACATGGTACTGTTCTATTATAACCTACATGGATATAATGGTACTATTCTATAATAACCTACATGGATGACATGGTACTGTACTATAATAACCTACATGGATGACATGGTACTGTTCTATAATAACCTACATGGATGACATGGTACTGTACTATAATAACCTGTATGTATGACATGGTACTGTTCTATAGTAACCTACATGGATATAATGGTACTGTTCTATAGTAACCTACATGGATATAATGGTACTGTTCTATAGTAACCTACATGGATATAATGGTACTGTTCTATAGTAACCTGTATGGATGACATGATGCTGTACTATAATAACATGTATGAATGACTTGGTACTGTTCTATAATAACCTACATGGATGACATGATACTTTACTATAATAACCTACATGGATATAATGGTACTGTACTATAGTAACCTAAATGGATATAATGGTACTGTACTATAATAACCTGTATGGATGACATGTTCTATAATAACCTACATGGATATAATGGTACTGTTCTATAATAACCTACATGGATAGAATGGTACTGTACTATAGTAACCTAAATGGATATAATGGTACTGTTCTATAGTAACCTACATGGATATAATGGTACTGTTCTATAGTAACCTGTATGGATGACATGATGCTGTACTATAATAACATGTATGAATGACTTGGTACTGTTCTATAATAACCTACATGGATGACATGATACTTTACTATAATAACCTGTATGAATGACATGGTACTGTTCTATAATAACCTACATGGATATAATGGTACTATTCTATAATAACCTACATGGATGACATGGTACTGTTCTATAATAACCTACATGGATGACATGGTACTGTACTATAATAACCTGTATGGATGACATGGTACTGTTCTATAGTAACCTACATGGATATAATAGTACTGTTCTATAGTAACCTACATGGATATAATGGTACTGTACTATAGTAACCTAAATGAATGTAATGGTACTGTACTATAATAACCTGTATGGATGACATGGTACTGTTCTATAGTAACCTACATGGATATAATGGTACTGTTCTATAATAACCTACATGGATATAATGGTACTGTTCTATAGTAACCTACATGGATATAATGGTACTGTTCTATAGTAACCTACATGGATATAATGGTACTGTTCTATAGTAACCTACATGGATATAATAGTACTGTTCTATAATAACCTGTATGGATATAATAGTACTGTTCTATAGTAACCTGTATGAATATAATGGTACTGTACTATAGTAACCTAAATGGATATAATGGTACTGTACTATAATAACCTGTATGGATGACATGGTACTGTTCTATAATAACCTACATGGATATAATGGTACTGTTCTATAATAACCTGTATGAATGACATGGTACTGTTCTATAATAACCTACATGGATATAATGGTACTATTCTATAATAACCTACATGGATGACATGGTACTGTTCTATAATAACCTACATGGATGACATGGTACTGTACTATAATAACCTGTATGGATGACATGGTACTGTTCTATAGTAACCTACATGGATATAATGGTACTGTACTATAGTAACCTAAATGAATGTAATGGTACTGTACTATAATAACCTGTATGGATGACATGGTACTGTTCTATAATAACCTACATGGATATAATGGTACTGTTCTATAATAACCTACATGGATATAATGGTACTGTTCTATAGTAACCTACATGGATATAATGGTACTGTACTATAATAACCTGTATGGATGACATGGTACTGTTCTATAATAACCTACATGGATAGAATGGTACTGTACTATAGTAACCTACATGGATATAATGGTACTGTACTATAGTAACCTAAATGGATATAATGGTACTGTACTATAATAACCTGTATGGATGACATGGTACTGTTCTATAGTAACCTACATGGATTTAGTGGTACTGTTCTATAATAACCTACATGGATATAATGGTACTGTTCTATAATAACCTACATGGATATAATGGTACTGTTCTATAGTAACCTACATGGATATAATGGTACTGTTCTATAGTAACCTACATGGATATAATGGTACTGTTCTATAATAACCTGTATGGATGACATGATACTGTTCTATAGTAACCTACATGGATATAATGGTACTGTTCTATAATAACCTACATGGATATAATGGTACTGTTCTATTATAACCTACATGGATATAATGGTACTGTTCTATAATAACCTGTATGGATGACATGATACTGTTCTATAGTAACCTACATGGATATAATGGTACTGTTCTATAATAACCTACATGGATATAATGGTACTGTTCTATAATAACCTACATGGATATAATGGTACTGTTCTATAGTAACCTACATGGATATAATGGTACTGTTCTATAGTAACCTACATGGATATAATGGTACTGTTCTATAATAACCTACATGGATATAATGGTACTGTTCTATAGTAACCTACATGGATATAATGGTACTGTTCTATAATAACCTATATGGATGACATGCAGGGAAGTGCATCCTTTAGAGTAGACATACTCTTTCTGTGTACTGTATAGCCAGGATTATAAGATCAGCATTAAAAGACCTCGCCTTAGTCTGCATTATAGAACTGATTATGTTATGATTATATAACCAGTACAGAAACATAATAACCCTTTGACTTCACTTATGATTATCCCTTACATATTGCTTTGTACCTTTTCTAAAGGCATATTCTATTGAATTATACCTCAAATATAGCCTGGTGGTCCAGTCTATTTGTGCTTTAGCCACCTCTCTGCCATGTATGGCATGAAACAATAGAAGTGTTGGCTACACAGCACATGCAGTACATTCAAGGCTACCTTGAATGTCCATTGAGAACCATTCATTTTCTCTGAGGTAAACCCACTGTCTTTCTCCAGCAGATTGCTAAACTCAGGCTGCAGCTCCAGCGCAGTAAACAGGTCAGCCGCCAGAGCAAAGACCGAGATCAACAGCTGGGACTACACACCAGCACCACATACCATCCCCAGGTGAGTTATACCTTATTGCTGCCTCCCTGTGTCTGCCACCCAGATAACAGGGCAAGGTATGGTATCTACCCCAATGCTATATCCACAGTGGCAGTGTCACCATACCATGTACAACCTTAAATAAATGCAGTTCTTATTATGGATAATACTTGATTGTAAATGTATAGACTAGGGTTTTGGTAGCCTGGGTGCCAGGCTGTTTCTGCTTCAGGCAACATGTCCTTCCAAAACAACAATGTGGGTTTGCTGTAATGCAGAATTGTGCAGCACAATTCAAGCAATTGTTCAGGCATGTTTCCTGTCATATGAATGTAGTCAGACCTCTTGTGTTTTTATATATATATATATTACACACACACAGTGGGGCAAAAAAGTATTTAGTCAGCCACCAATTGTGCAAGTTCTCCCACTTAAAAAGATGAGAGAGGCCTGTAATTATCATCATAGGTACACTTCAACTATGACAGACAAAATGAGAAAGAAAAATCCAGAAAATCACATTGTAGGATTTTTAACCTTTTGTGACTAGGGGGCAGTATTTTCATTTTTGGAAGAAAAAAAATGTTCCCGTAGTAAACAGGATATTTTGTCAGGACAAGATGCTAGAATATGCATATAATTGACAGCTTAGGATAGAAAACACTCTAAAGTTTCCAAAACTGTAAAAATATTGTCTGTGAGTATAACAGAACTGATGTTGCAGGCGAAAGCCTGAGAAAAATCCAATCCGGAAGTGCCTCATGTTTTGAAAGCGCTGCGTGTCCCTATTGAGCAGTGAATGGGCTATCAACCAGATTACTCTTTCTCCGTATTCCCGAAGGTGTCTACAGCATTGTGACATAGTTTTACGCATTTATGTTGAAGAATACCCGTAGGCGGCTACATTGCGCAAGTGGTCACCTGACACTCCCAGAGAGATTCTCGCGTAAAATACAGAGATAGCCATTACTCCAATCGGTCCTACTGAAAAACGAATTGTCCCGATGGATATATTATCGAATAGATATTTGAAAAACACCTTGAGGATTGATTATAAACAACGTTTGCCATGTTTCTGTCGATATTATGGAGCTAATTTGGAATATTTTTAGCCGTTTTCGTGACTGCCATTTCCGGCCAATTTCTCAGCCAAACGTGAAGAACAAACGGAGCTATTTCGCCTACAAAAATAATATTTTTGGAACTGGGAGTCTCGTGAGTGAAAACATCCGAAGCTCATCAAAGGTAAACGATTTCATTTGATTGCTTTTCTGATTTCCGTGACCAAGTTACAGTGCCTTGCGAAAGTATTCGGCCCCCTTGAACTTTGCGACCTTTTGCCACATTTCAGGCTTCAAACATAAAGATATAAAACTGTATTTTTTTGTGAAGAATCAACAACAAGTGGGACACAATCATGAAGTGGAACGACATTTATTGGATATTTCAAACTTTTTTAACAAATCAAAAACTGAAAAATTGGGCGTGCAAAATTATTCAGCCACTTTACTTTCAGTGCAGCAAACTCTCTCCAGAAGTTCAGTGAGGATCTCTGAATGATCCAATGTTGACCTAAATGACTAATGATGATAAATACAATCCACCTGTGTGTAATCAAGTCTCCGTATAAATGCACCTGCACTGTGATAGTCTCAGAGGTCCGTCAAAAGCGCAGAGAGAATCATGAAGAACAAGGAACACACCAGGCAGGTCCGAGATACTGTTGTGAAGAAGTTTAAAGCCGGATTTGGATACAAAAAGATTTCCCAAGCTTTAAACATCCCAAGGAGCACTGTGCAAGCGATAATATTGAAATGGAAGGAGTATCAGACCACTGCAAATCTACCAAGACCTGGCCGTCCCTCTAAACTTTCAGCTCATACAAGGAGAAGACTGATCAGAGATGCAGCCAAGAGGCCCATGATCACTCTGGATGAACTGCAGAGATCTACAGCTGAGGTGGGAGACTCTGTCCATAGGACAACAATCAGTCGTATATTGCACAAATCTGGCCTTTATGGAAGAGTGGCAAGAAGAAAGCCATTTCTTAAAGATATCCATAAAAAGTGTCGTTTAAAGTTTGCCACAAGCCACCTGGGAGACACACCAAACATGTGGAAGAAGGTGCTCTGGTCAGATGAAACCAAAATTGAACTTTTTGGCAACAATGCAAAATGTTATGTTTGGCGTAAAAGCAACACAGCTGAACACACCATCCCCACTGTCAAACATGGTGGTGGCAGCATCATGGTTTGGGCCTGCTTTTCTTCAGCAGGGACAGGGAAGATGGTTCAAATTGATGGGAAGATGGATGGAGCCAAATACAGGACCATTCTGGAAGAAACTCCATCAGGTTCTGCAAAAGACCTGAGACTGGGACGGAGATTTGTCTTCCAACAAGACAATGATCCAAAACATAAAGCAAAATCTACAATGGAATGGTTCAAAAATAAACATATCCAGGTGTTAGAATGGCCAAGTCAAAGTCCAGACCTGAATCTGTGGAAAGAACTGAAAACTGCTGTTCACAAATGCTCTCCATCCAACCTCACTGAGCTCGAGCTGTTTTGCAAGGAGGAATGGGAAAAAATGTCAGTCTCTCGATGTGCAAAACTGATAGAGACATACCCCAAGCGACTTACAGCTGTAATCGCAGCAAAAGGTGGCGCTACAAAGTATTAACTTAAGGGGGCTGAATAATTTTGCACGCCCAATTTTTCAGTTTTTGATTTGTTAAAAAAGTTTGAAATATCCAATAAAAGTCGTTCCACTTCATGATTGTGTCCCACTTGTTGTTGATTCTTCACAAAAAAATACAGTTTTATATCTTTATGTTTGAAGCTTGAAATGTGGCAAAAGGTCGCAAAGTTCAAGGGGGCCGAATACTTTCGCAAGGCACTGTACCTGCTGCTAGCTGGACAAAATGCTATGCTAGGCTATCGATAAACTTATACAAATGCTTGTCTAGCTTTGGCTGTAAAGCATATTTTAAAAATCTGAGATGACAGGGTGATTAACAAAAGGCTAAGCTGTGTCTCAATATAACTTGTGATTTTCATGAATAGGAATATTTTCTAGTAATATTTATGTCTGTTGCGTTATGCTAATTAGTGTCAGATGATGACAACGGTCCCCTTCACGGGATGGAGTGTCACTAGAGGTTAATGAATTTATTTGCAAATGATATATATATGTGTGTTCAAATTTGTTGGCACCCTTACAGCTCATTGAAATATTGCTCAATTCCTCCTGAAAAGTAATGAAATTAAAGATATTTTATCATATATACCAGCATGCCTTCTGGTATGTCATAGAATAAAGCAAAGAAGCTGTGAAAAGAGATTAATTATTGCCTTTTCTACAAAGATAAACTAAAATGGCCTGGACACATTTGTTGGTACCCCTTAGAAAATATAATAAATAATTGGATTATAGTGATATTTCAAAATAATTAGTTTATTTTATTAGTATCACGCGTCTCCAATCTTGTAATTAGTCATTCTGCCTATTTAAATGGAGAAAAGTAGTCAATGTGCTGTTTGGTATCATTGTGTGCACCACACTTAACATGGACCAGAGAAAGCAAAGGAGATCAGAAAGAAAATAGGCCAGCATGGTAAAGGTAAAACCTACAAGACCATCTCCAAGCAGCTTGATGTTCCTGTGACAACAGTTGCAAATATTAAGAAGTTTAAGGTCCAGGGAACTGTAGCCAACCTCCCTGGGTGCGGCCGCAAGAGGAAAATCAACCCCAGATTGAACAGAAGGAGAGTGCAAATGGTAGAAAAAGAACCAAGGATAACTGCCAAAGAGATACAAGGTGAAGGTACTTCAGTTTCTGATCGCACCATCCGTCGCTTTTTGAGCGAAAGTGGGCTCCATGGAAGAAGACCCAGGAGGACTCCACTTTTGAAAGAAAAACATAAAAAGCAAGACTGGAATTTGCTAAAATGCATTGTGACAAGCCACAATCCTTCTGGGAGAATGTCCTTTGGACAGATGAGTCAAAACTGGAGCTTTTTGGCAAGTCACATCAGCTCTATGTTCACAGACAAAAATATAAAGCTTTCAAAGAGAAGAACACCATACCTACAGTAAAACATGGAGGAGACTTGTTTATGTTTTGGGGCTGCTTTGCTGCGCCTGGCACAGGGTGCCTTGAATCTGTGCAGGGTACAATGACATCACAAGACTATCAAGGCATTCTGGAGCGAAATGTACTGCCCAGTGTCAAGAAGCTCTGTCTCAGTCGCAGGTCATGGGTCCTCCAACAGGATTGTGACCCAAAACACACAGCTAAAAGCACCCAAGAATGGATAAGAACTACAAGCTACCTGTTAACAGGTGCAGAAGTCTCATTTTTTAAATGATTTTTTTATTTCACCTTTATTTAACCAGGTAGGCAAGTTGAGAACAAGTTCTCATTTACAATTGCGACCTGGCACTCATTGAGAGCTATAGAGCAATTACTTTTGTCAGTTTCAATTAGAAAATTGTGTATTCATCGTTTTTTGTGGAGGGGTACCAACAAATTTGAGCATGTCTGCATATATATAGCATATATGTGTGTGTGTGTGTGTGTGTGTGTGTTTTATGAAGTGTTTTATTTAAAGAGCTCTAGTCCCTATTCTGACCAGAGACGGAGATGAGGAAGAGGAGGAGACATGTCTGGGCATTCCCAGTTCTTTCTGTGTTTGTGGTTCATTCATTAACAGACACTGAGCAACTGTAAACAAAGCACTGGGAAAAAATAACATAACTTTAACATGGCATGACTTTCACCGGTGGTAGATCACAATCTAGCCTATATTATTGTTGACCTCACTTTGTCATTTAACTTAAATTTTAACCTCACATAAATCACATTCTATAGCGATACCATACACTAAAATACTGGGGAGAGCATACAATTGACAAGATGTCTTTTTTAAAATGATCATAGAAAAGCTACAAAACATTTCTACCACTTAACAAAATATAACTGAACCCTTGGTTTGCCATGTTTTCCAGAATAAGGTGGTTTCCACAGCGCTGTCGAACATCCCAGTGCCAAAGTCCCTCATATCGAGAGTGCCTAGCAGTGTGGAGGGCATCAACCACGAGCTGGAGAATGTGTTCATCAGAGAGGACTGGAAGCAGGGAATACAGGTGGACACACACACACTGTATTCACACACGGATTTAAATTGCTGAGAGTTGAGTAGAGCTGTAAATTGTGTGTGAAGTGCCCGCACGCACCCACACACACACATATTTATGACCTGCAGCGCAGCAAGTCTTCCTCTGCTCAGAATCAGCTGTACCCTACAGCACAAGCAGAAGGGCTCTGAACATTTTCATACAGTATCATACATTATCATCTGCTCTGGTATTCGCTTTTCTGCTTGTCATTCAAATACGTCCACACATACTGGAGTTTACGCGCAGTGTGATAATACTGAAATTAACTGAATGCATTGAATTAACTTATGTATGATAATCAATAACTGTGAATTATATAGTGCCCTGCTGTGGTTCTCGCACTCCTCTCATCCCTTCATCCTGTCCCTCCATCCCCACCTCTGACCTTTCAGGCTTTGGACGTGTTGGATGGCCGCCGCGCCCCCTTTCAGCCTCATCGCTACGGCAATGGCGGTGACACACGTGACACGGACACCCAGGCCCCCTCTAGTGGCGGTTCCAGCCCCTGGGCCTGCCCCTTCACTCCTGACCCCCTCCACTCCCCAGAAGGCAGCCCCTGCTCTGCAGAAGAGCTTGACAAAGGTACTCCATTCAGATGTATTTTCTGGCTTGCATGATCTATTACTGTAGTTCAAGGCACACATTCAACAGTCTCCAGCCATTGCATGTCTCAGGAGCAGAGTATGTGAGCGTAGTTGAGCGGTTGGAAATCCCGCTCACCGCTCCAGCGCTCCATGTCTTTTCCAACCGCTCCGCTAACAACCGTTCTACGCTCACGGGGAAAAAAACTCCAGTTCCAAATTCGCGCCGTTCATAAAAATCACAATTTAACCAACACCCATCTATTTTTGTGATGAACTGGACCTACCAATTAGTGTTGAAACCAAACCATATGGATTTGAATGTTAAACAGCATATAAAGACTCTAAATAGGTCAGGAGCCTAAGAAGGAACAAAAATGAATTATTTAGGCTATATTATTTCCAGGCTATAGCCTACAAAGAAGTACGTTGTGAAGCATTTGCGAATTCGACACGATAGGCTGGTAGGGACATAAAGCGCACAGCATTTAAACAACATTTTGTTGTATTAAGTCATTATAGTCTGTAAATTGTGCATTTAGGCTGTGACTTACTTCGAATGAAATGCAAATTAAAGGAAAAAGGACTTGTTAGTGCTTTGGAATTCATTTTTAGAAACACGAGTTTGGCCAGTCTGTGGGTTCAGACTCATGCGATGGTGTCTGGAGAGCCAGCTGGCTGGCAGCGGAGTATATCCTCTCCACACTTGCAGAGCCACTGGGGATGCTAAACACTCTTTTGGCCAAGCTGGGCAGAGATGCAGAGTTGTTTTTTAATGTATTTTTATAGGTAGGCCTAAAGGTTTTTAGGCGAAATAACCCAATCAAAACGGAAAGCTCCTTGAACGTGGGAATATGCCAGGCCTATTGGGCCAAAATCAATGATGGCCTATTGTGTAGATAATAGAACAAAAATGAACAAAATTTTTAAAATATCTGATTTTCAGTTTAGAAATACTTTCTACAATGATGCACTTTCTTTTAGCATGTGCATGTAGTAAGTACACATCATACTTTTGGGATAAGTGTCTTTTCAGATTCCACAATGATTCTTTAGTTGTGGACACAACAGCACTACACTCCTTCTCTTGCTATTGGTCCTCATCTTTGTAAGTCACCTTGATTTAGCACCTGTGTGTTCTATCAGTTTCTTTATGAAAATATTTAGTGAACTCCATGACAGTAGCTGAAGCATGGGGTTATTAGCAGCATACAAGTAGACTATAAATGCATGCAGGGGCGGGCATGCCCTGAGCTCGTGAAGTGAGCGCTACTGAAGTGAAATTGGAGCGGGCGAGAAGGCCAGTGCTCCAGCCTTTTGGGAATCTTGCTCCACGCTCCAATCAAATTGGGCATGCTCCGCTCACATACTCTGCTCAGGAGCCTAGTGATCAGGATTCGGTTAATGATAAATGGCTCACGCTATATTAATACTGTGCCGTATTATGTGAATCACATTGTCTTCTACAGGCAACAGCTCTCTAACACACGTTCCCTTATAGGAACATAAGATCACCACACTGACCTGCTTACATGTTTCATTCTGTTTTCAGACAGCGGCTGCGGCTCTCCCCTTCCCAAGTTTGCCACCTCTCCCAAACCCAACAACAGCTACATGTTCAAACGGGAGCCTCCGGAGGGGTGTGAGAGGGTCAAAGTGTTTGAAGAGATGGTGTAAGTCTGAAAATTGGTCTGATAGTGTCCTTATGCTACTGTACAGATGTAGGATCTTCATTTAGTTCTCCTGCAACAGAATGATCAAATTAAGATCCTACATCTGTAGGACTCTCTCACTGTAGGTGTTTCATATACACACTTTGGTATGTGATGATACAAAGATGAAGACATTCTCCCTCACTTTTCCTCCCCAGGTCTGGTGTCTCCAGAGGCTTCCCTCTTTTTTCATGCCCAGACAAAAACAAGGTGAACTTCATCCCCAGGGGCTCCGCCTTCTGTCCCGTCAAACTCCTCTGCTCCTCCCACTTCACCACAACCTCGCCCAGCCCTGGTCTCCATGCAAGAAGCAGCACATGGCCCGAGGACGCCATGACACCCGCTAGTTTCACTACTCTGGCCTCCACTAACTGGAGCTCGTCTATAGGCACAGACATGGTCAGTAGCTCAGACACAGGCGTAGGCACCAACACAAGCACAGAGAACAGCACAGACAGTCTGAGCCCAGACACTAACACAGACACGGGTGAACTGACAAGCACAGCAGTGGTCCCAGGTGGCCTGTCTACAGATCCCTGCTCCACTACACACATCCTTCTTACCAGCTAGTTCTCAGGTACAGTCCAGCTTATGAGCATTAGCCTGGTCCCAGATCAGTTTGAGCTGTCTTGCTAACTCCTATGGTCGCAATGACCATAGTAGGTAGCAAAACAGCACAACAGATCTGGAACCAGGCTAGCTGAGTATGGCTCTTTAACGCAACATTAGCCAGCAAGGAGGGCCTATCCTTACTAACCTAGCCTTCTCTTCTGAAAGGTGTGGCAGGCAAAATCCTCCAGAAAGACTTGTTTTCTTTTCAGAGGGTAGATTCGATTGTTTCATATATTGTGTTCTTTAG